>NW_024609846.1:124880724-124963731 GCF_016920785.2 Ixodes scapularis
TTCTGTCTTCCGCATTGTCTGTGCTAAAGAAGATCGTCAACCCATGTGATGTTCAACTACCAAAACCGACAGAACGCATTCTTGCTAACGGCCCTAAATTTTGTGTAAATATAAAACCGTCCAGGATGGATATTGTATCTGCAATTCACATTGTGTCAAGCGCCGTCTCTGACCCGGTGGAAAAAAATGCATTGATGGCGTCTTCTTTAAAAAAGATGTCCGGATCTGGTTGACGATTCGTACAAAAGCGACAGTAGGGACTTCAGCAAGATCGTATCAGTCAAGAAGGAGTTAGATGAGAAAGAAATAGTACTCTTAGAAACCGATAAGTCGGGTGTGTTCTCAGTGTTACCAATGTTAGAGTTCCGGAGGAAATCAGACAAATCCATGGCGGGGTTGTTTAGACCTTTTGATGGTTGTTTGAAAAAGTCCAAAAGGGAAATGGTGAGGGTTTGTAAGGACGCCGATCTAGCCACTCTGACCACCAGAATTAGTAATGTTTCTAAAGACACGTTTGGCATTAAATTTTTCCTTAAAGATCATAAAGTGGATCTTCCTCTCAGAGTAGTCGTAAACGAGAATGGCTCAGCAGAAAATAGTGTCCCCATTTCTTCAGAAAACTCTCACGATCTTGAATACAAGATCCCCGTTGTCGCTGTGGTGTTCTGACGATTTAGTGGCTGACTTGCAACCTTTCCACGGAAAAAGGTGCATATAATCTTTTCACTTGACATAAAAGATCTGTACTATTCTTTAGAACCTAAGAGTTTATCGGCTAGGGTAAGCAGCTTTTTGGAAGAACATGTGGTCGGTCTGCAGTCGCAGTCGGGGATATCTGTTCAGGATGTTCTTAGGATTTTAGAGGTGTACCTAGGTTCTACGGTGGTGCAACATAACGATCAAAGATACATCCAGCAACAGGGTGTATGCATTGGATCGGTGGTAGCCCCCAGCTCTTTCTGATATTTATCTAAGAGACCTAGATCTGCGTCTTCTAGTATTTTAGACATAGGTCCCCTAAGGAAATTCTGGTGAGGAGGTACGTAGACAATTTTTTGGATTGTTCTACAGACGGCTCCTTAGCGGATTCTTTGGAGAAAGTAGTGTTCGAAGCAGAGCCCAAATTAAAGTTTTTCGATAGAGAGACCGAATGACGACCGTTTACAATATCTCGATCTTCAACTTAGAACTAGTTCAGGCGTTTGTTGTGAGTACGGAAAGTTCGCAGCAAAACCTCTTCTTCCTTTCAATAGCTGTCATTCTAAACATGTCAAACTGGAGATAATTCGGAATCTCATCAATTCAACAGTACAGAAGTAATGCTCACATCTTATTGGCTCTTCTCTTTGCCGTCTGACAGAATCTTTTAAGGTTGCTGGATATCCTCGGGAACATATTTTAAAGCAGTTGGTGTATATGATATTTCCAATGAAGTCAATTCAGAAGAATCCTAGACCTTCAAAGCGAGTAGTCCTTCCGTATTTCTACAGATTATAAATTGAGCCGTTTGACCTTTTTTGCCTCGACTGTTTCAGGTTGCGCCATAAAACACAGAGAAAGGGATGTGGAATGTTCGTCGGGTGTCATTTACAAGATACCCTTTGATTGTAATCTTTGTTATATTGGACAAACTGAACGGTGTATAAATGAGCGGTTGACGGAACACAAACGTTGTATAAAGAAAAAAGACCCGTACTCCGAAGTGTCAAAATATCTGATCGAATGTAGGAACTGTGTACCGTTGTGACATTTAACTTCAGTAGAGTTGCGTGAAAGAGATGACCATAAGCGGTTGATACAAGAGTCATTAACAACATTAGGTCACGGGAACACAGTTAATAAGCCGTCGCTTGGGTTGGACAACGAACTTCGACGTTTTCTTAGGCTGTGAAAAGTTCTGAGGCCGGATGCTCAAAAAACATATTATCTTACGAAATCTTAGCCAAGAAGTTCGTAACTTAAGAAGTTCGTAAGATCAGCCGGAATCGGTATGCTCGAAAGGGTTCTTAGCTGCGAACTAGAGAACGACCAGGGAACGACAGGGAGCGAGAGAAAGGGAAGCTTCCGGTGTCTCGTAACCGACGAGAACAAGCGACAGGGGTATGTTGCTATGACGATTCTGACGACAATAGTGCGTTTGGTTTGATAGTACCGCGTGTAGTTCATATCTCATGGCGTCTCCACCACCTGTCAAAAAAGAGCCGAAAGGCCAATTTTTCGGACAACGAGCTGTCGGCTCTGGTAGACTGATACGAGCAGCGCAAAGTGGCAATTGAGGGAAAAGGGAACAGCGCGCATGGCTCGATTGCCAAGCAGCGGGCTTGGGAACAAATTACTCGCATGCGTTCGCAGTTTCCGGCACCCGAAGGGAAGTGGCCGACATAAAAAAGAAATAGGCCGATGCCAAGAGCATCAACAAGAAGCGAGGCAATCAATCCTCAAGTTTTGGAGTTCGCGAACTTAAATGATACGATATGCTTTGTACTAACGTAAAAGGCAAAATGTTTGGCGCTAGCGCTTAGTCAACGCACGAGCATATTTTACTCCTTCAAGTTAGTGCTTTTAATAATGTTGTTGACATTAGACGCCTAGCGGAGAAGACTTAGCTAGATGCGGTCTTTTGCGAGCATTTATTTTACGGAGTCATTCACTGCGGAAGGCTCCCGGCTTCTATCAGCAACGAAGGACGTTTTAGCAAGCGTGTAGTGACAACCAACAGTGTTAAACCAGTTCAATTTTGCTCGAGGTATTAGGTGGTGTCCGACACAGAAAAATCTCGCGAAGTTTGAGGTCATCCTCACGCACGTTCGAAAGGCGTACGTGTTGCCCACAAGCCTTTGCTAGGCAATGAAAACCGGTGACCGAGCAGTCGCGCTTACAACAGCCTGCTTTGTCTGCTACGTTATTTAAAGGGACACTGACAGGGTATTTATGCTCGCCGAGGTTTTTAGTTGTACATGACACATGAGAGCCCAACTACCCAGAACTCGAAATTCGGTTGCTTTCCGCCCAAAAACCGCCGATAAAGAACTGGCCAGTTCGAGTTTCTCTCACTCTCTTTTCTGTGGTCACAGGTCGTTTTCTAAGGTATCGAAGATACCACCAAATTTAATCAAAGTCGTTGGTCACTGAAAGCACACACTCAGTATTAAAAAGAGAAAAAAACATGAAACCCATTTTTTGCGGCTTATAAAAAGCTGCAAATACGCTGATTGAAAAGAAAAAAGTTCCACAGAGAACCGGAAGCATTCTGTGCATTCGTCGTTTCGCGTATCGTGGGACTCGCGGGGACGGCGATGGCAGCGAACGACGGGCGTGGGACCTCTACTTCAGAACGGTCGTTCGCGGTACCGGCGAATGCTGTCTGCCCTTAAAAAAGAAATTTGGGACTGATCAAAAGAATTGGTATTCATTCCGTACACGCCCGACCACCAAGCCGATTGGCACGAAGACGTCGCCGAGCCGTCGCTCCCTTCTCCTGGCTGAAGACATCGCTCGCGCAAACATCAAGCACCACACGAAGTGTTTACTTCGAGTTGAATATGCACGCGTACGATTTCTTTACTAGGTGCGAATGTCGCCAATGCGTCGTGCTTCCCGACTTCGCCCCAGAGTGCTTTTGCTGGAGAAAAATCGGCAGCAAACTTTCCAACTCACAGTTTACCGGCTGAATTATTACTAGAGATCCCCTCAGAGAGAGGTGCCCCAGTAGCATTTCCCGCGCGCGCTCTCGTCCGAGGAGGACGCACAAAAATGGGCTCCCGCGGAGCAGCGCATACGGCCGGTGTCGGCCGGGTTTTTTCCGAATCAACCTTGTCTCCGAAGTATAAGGTCATCCTGCCGCAACTGCCGAAGGGTCCGAATGCTGTGAACACCGTCATCCTCCACGGAGACCCTTCGGCACGCCCTTACCAGATCGAGGACTTCGGCGACCCCCTGAGAAGTGCGGTAAACTTGGAGTCTGCCGTGGGCCTGGGGCCACTGCAATTCAACTACGTGTTGATGGTGACCCTCCACAACGCAGAGGCCCGGGACCTGCCGGCTGTGAAGGCGGAGCTCACCGTCAAGGGAAAGCGCTGTCTCATCATCGACTGAAGCGTCAGAGAGCTGACGGGCAAGGTGCACTGGGTCCCCATCCCGACACCGGACGACGTTGTCCGGAAACTGGTGCAGCCGTTTGGCCGCGTGTTGTTGTTGTTTGCGGTTTTAATGGCGCAAGAGCATCAATGGCCATACTGCGCCAAACAAGGTGAGTCAGTAAAAAAGGGTGAGTAGAATTAAACTATGGGGAGCAGAATAGTTCTAAAGTTTGTTTAAAAATCCGGTATTTTCAAGGAAATCGAAAAGACGTAATGAGATTAGTGGCCGCTCACCAAGCAGCAAGGCAGGGTGGAATGGAATGTGATACTTGAAAAGATCAGGAAAAAAGAATTTATGCTGCTGCCGAAGACCAGGACAAAGAAATAAAATATGAAGAACAGTCAGAGGTTCACCGCAGCGCTCACAGGCTGGAGGTTCTTCACTAGTAAGCAGGTAGCTATGGGTGAGGTAGGTGTGGCCGATTCTCAGGCGGCGTATGAGGACCTCGTGGAATCTATTTTTATTGTAAGATGTTTCCCAGGGTACCAAGGTCTGGCTTGATGGTGTGAAGCTTATTGTTAACCTCTATATCCCACTCAGACTGCCACGATTGGAAGACTCCAAGTCTTATAGGCATTTTTAAGTCTTGGTGGGGGATGCGGACATGTGACACGGGAAGATTTTGCGAAGAGACGGCCAGTTTATCTGCAGCCTCGTTGCCTGCAATGCCCACATGGCTAGGAATCCAGCAAAACCTAATGTCGTGACCATCCTGTAGGCCCTGCTGTACCTTAACACGCACAGTCCGGGTCAGCCGATTCTTTGTTAATAAAACAGAACATACAGCCCGAACAACACTCTGAGAATCTACAAAGATGATGGCTTTCTTTATTGTACTCTGAACTATATGGTCAAGCGCCATCATGACCCCATACAGCTCGGCAGTAAAAATACTGGCAAGAGTATTTAGACGAGCGACTTTGGAAAAACGAGAAGAGTATACAGCCGCACCAACATACATTGACGACTTTGCACCATCAGTGTAATAATGATTATAATCTTTGTATTTTTCCTCCAATGCAAAGAATTCCTGTTGTAAAATTAAAGGTGAGACTCTTTGCTTCCTGAATTTTGTGAAGCACCAGTCACAAAAATTGGGTTTGACATTCCATGGGGCAGTATGGTATGAACTATTTAAGAGGTTAAAATCAAGAGTCAGATTGAGGGAGGAGCGAAGACTCTCGACACGAAAGCTCAAGGGCCGCACAACAGTTGGCTTATGGTTAAAGAGGCGAGAAAACCTAGAGTTTTTAATACAACTATAAGTGGGGGAGCTGGGGTCCGACAAAATTTTGTAAACATAGTTGAGGCTAAGTAGCTGTCGCCTTTTTTCAAGCGACATTTCAAGACAGTCAACATACAAGCTAAGCACAGGGGAGGTGCGAAAAGCACCAGATGCCAAACGCAGCCCAAGGTGATGTACTGGATCGAGCATTTTTAAAGCAGACGGTCTCGCAGAGGCATAGACAATTGAGCCATAGTCAAGGCGGGATCGAATGAGCGACGAATATAGACGAAGGAGACATTTCCTATCCGAGCCCCACGACTTGTGCGAAAGAACTTTGAGTATGTTCGATGCCTGCAGAGTTTTTTGCTTGAGTTGTTTGAGGTGCGAAACAAAGGAAAGTTTACGGTCGAAAGTAACTCTTAGAAACTTGTGCTCCGTTTTGACAGCAATGTTGTTTCTATTTAACAGAAGTGTAGGATCTAAACAGAGGCCACGCCTTAAAGAAAAAGGAACACAAACAGATTTTATCCGGAGAGAACCTAAAACCATTCTCATCAGCCCATGTAGTCATTTTATTTATGGCCAGTTGTAGCTGCCGCTCACACCTAGACATATTACATGACGCTACAGATATCTGAATGTCATCGACATCTAGCGAGTAAGATACTGAAGGAGGAATGACTTTGCTAAAAGAGTTGATTTTTATTGCAAAGAGTGTGACGCTTAGGACTCCACCCTGAGGAACACCGTTCTCTTGAACAAACCAGTCTGATAAATTTGTTCCCAACCGAACTCGAAAAGTGCGTTTACACAAAAAGCTCTTTATACACTGAAGCATTCTACCGCGTATTCCGTACATAAAAAGGTCGTGCAAGATGTCATACTTCCAAGTGGTGTCATAGGCCTTGTCTAAATTAAAGAAAACAGATACACAATGCTGCCTGTTGACAAATGCCTCCCGCACAAAGGTCTCCAGCCGCACGAAGTGGTCTGTTGTAGAGCGCTCAGGACGACAGCCACACTGATTAATATCCAAGATTTTATGTTGCTCAAGAAAATAAATAAGACGTCTGTTAATTAATCTTTCAAAGCTTTTCCCCAGACAACTTGACAATGCTATTGGTCTGTAACTTGAGGGAAGGGAGGGGTCTTTGCCAGGTTTCAACAGCGGTATAACTTCAGCCCGCTTCCATTCAACAGGGAAGTAGGCATTACACCACAGGCCATTGAAGTATGTGAGAAGGGCACTAAGTGACTCTCTAGATAAGTGCCGGATCATGTCATAGTGAATTCTATCGGGACCGGGGGCAGAATTCTTGCGGGAGTTGAGAGCCACTTCGAGCTCAACCATTGTAAATGGCTGATTGTAAGGTGCAGACGCTCCCCCTGTGAAGCAGAGCCTCGTCTTTTCCATGTTTGCCTTACGCTTCAGGAATGCTGGAGAGTAATGTGCGGAGCTTGAAACAGCAGCGAAGTGAGTGCCCAACACGTTAGCCTGGTCTAACAATGACGCTCCAGAAGAAGGAAAAAGGGGGATCGTAAACCAACGGTATTTCCCCTCGACCTTGTGAAGTCGGTCCCACACTTCCTTTGCTGGAACATAGCTGCTGATGGAGGACAAGTAACCTCGCCAAGATTTTCCTTTAGCCTGCTTCCGAGTCCAGCGGGCACAAGCTCTGCGTCTCTTGAATTCCATTAAGTTCACAGATGTCGGTATTCTTTGTGGTGGAACATTCCTCATTCCACCATGGCTTACATTTCTTGGGGATGTTCGAAGAAGTTTGAGGGATGGAGCAAAGAGCAGCACCAGTTATATGCTTTGTGATGCAGGCTGTGGCATCGTCATGAGTTAATGAAGAAAACATTGAGGGAACAAGCTTGGATTTTTGGCTAAAAAGAGCCCAGTCTGCTTTTTCTAGCTTCCAACGTGGAGTCCGTTTCATAAGACTGGGAATCGATTTCACGCTTTCCAGAGCAACCGGAAAGTGGTCGCTACCAAAAGGATTATTTAAAACGCTCCATGCGAAACAAGACACCAAGGATGGAGATGAAATGGAAA
The DNA here is from genome assembly GCF_016920785.2 of Ixodes scapularis. Classification (NCBI taxonomy): domain Eukaryota; kingdom Metazoa; phylum Arthropoda; class Arachnida; order Ixodida; family Ixodidae; genus Ixodes; species Ixodes scapularis. Next base: position 124,888,152 of record NW_024609846.1, read on the forward strand.
GATCAATGGATGTAAATGAGTTGTGAGCTGCGCTAAAAAAGGTAGGCTCTTTGCTGTTCAAAAGACAGAGACTAGATGACAGTAAAAACCGTTCAATGACCCCACCACGCGAGTCCTGGCGTGTGCCACCCCACAAGGGATGGTGGGCATTAAAATCTCCTAAAAGTAAAAAGGGGTGAGGGAGCTGAGTAATTAAATCATGAAGATCATGAATATGCAGTGGAACATTTGGTGGAATATAGATGGAAACAATGGTGATGAAGCGGTCCAAGAGGAGACGCACAGCTACAGCCTCTAAAGGTGTAGAAAGAGGAATCTGAGAACAAGCAACTCCACTTTGGACGATTACTGCTACTCCACCAGATGAGTTTGATGTGGAACGATCTTTTCTAAAAACTTGGTGACGACGTAAAATAGACACATGATGATCATTAAGGTGCGTCTCTTGTAAAGAGAGAGCTATAGGACGGAGGTTGTCCATAAAAAAGTTAACATTGTCAATATTTCTTAAAAGGCCGCGGCAATTCCACTGCATCAAAGTAAATTTAGCCATTATTCTAAAACTAAGTTAAAAATTAGTAAATCAGTAAAAGTAGTAAGGTACAAGTAAAAGTAAAAATGTCAACTCTGCCGCGCAGGGCAATAAAGAATGTACAACGTCACGTTGGTGGGATCACCGGTTTTTTGCTCTTGTGCTTACTCTTAGTAGTCTGCCACTCCATGTCGTCTTGGTCAGACGCAGGAGTGGAGACTTCACACTCATCCATGGCCTCAGTTTCCTGAGGCAAGCCTTTTTCTGCAGGTTTCTTCGGGTTCGGGGAACGGGGCGCCATGCGCCGCCCGCGACCAGACCCAGCCAAAGGGGCAGAGGAGGTGCTGGGCGAAGCGTCGCCCAAGTCCACCCGTTCCTGTCCCTTAGGCGCTGTAGGTGCGGCACGAGAGCCATGCCGCTCCCTCGATGATGCTCTCTCCAGGGAGTGTGGGCGAGAGTGTCGACCCTTCTCCCTGGAAGGAGACCGCAGAGGAGGGACGGTTGCGGCAGCCACCGACCCATCCTGGGTTTGGGAAACAGCCCGAGAAGATACAGGCTGTTGCCCTGTTGGAGTGTGAGGGTTCGCACTCTGGCTGGGAGGGTCCGAAGACCGTCCAGCCGAGATTGCATGCCCCGGAAGCTGAATCTTCAGCTGGGGCGTGGGGGACTGCCGTGGCTTCCCATAGTCCAGAAAGGACGTCTGGGTTGCCACTGCAACCTTCAGTGGTGCAGGTCCCCGCTGCACCACCTGCGCATAGCCGCCTTTGCGCAAGAACGCAAAGCGACGGCGCGCTTCCGGGTAAGAGAGGTTTTCTTTGACCTTCAAGTTAAGCACCTCTTTCTCTTCTTTCCATGTCTTGCATGAGCGAGAATACGCTGGGTGGGGATCACTACAGTTGACACAATGGGCTTCGTTGGAGCAGGAGTCAGCAGAATGGTCATTTTTCCCACACTTGGCACAAGTGGCCTTACCACGGCAGCTCTGAGCCGTGGCCAAACTTCTGGCATTTAAAACATCTTCGAGGATTAGGCACATAGGGCCTAACCCTGCAGTGGAGGTAGCCAGCCCTAACAGCCTCGGGAAGTGTGGTAGATTCAAAGGTTAACACTATGTGTTTAGTTTTTCGCTCTTGACCGTCCCGACGCATGGAGATGCGCCTCGCAGCTACAACTCCTTGTTCAGAGAGCCCTTCAAGTATCTCAGTGTCAGAGGCCTCAATCAGGTCATCTTCGGAGATAACGCCCTGAATAGTATTAAGTGTACGATGGGGTGAAACAGTCACTCTATGATCAGACACAGAATCCAAAGCAAGGAGTGCTGTACTCTGCTGTCTGGATTCAATTTCTACGAGAAGGTCACCTGAGGGCATCTTTTTGGCTTTGAAGTTCTTTCCGACCACACTTTCTAGCACTTTCGCAACAAGAAAGGGGGACATCTTGGAGAGTGGTGTATCGTCTTCAGAGTGAATAACCAAAAATTTGGGGAATGTAGGGGGAGATGAGGTCGTTTCTTTCAGAGGGGCTTCGGTGCGGACCCTTTTCAGGGCCCGATCAGAGGGAGGTTTAGCTTTGGAACCCATGAGAGATGGGAGGAGATTCAGTGCCCGGGTGCACCGCCCACCACGGAGCCCAACAAGGGGGTAGGTAATGTGCCATAGCAAGAAAGGCTTGGCTGACACAATTACTCTACCAGTGCTGCCCGGGCACTATAACCGAGTGTGGATGCAGGGACAGGACCTGTTTCCACTCAAGGTTAGCCCTTGCCGCCTAAGAAGGTGAAAAAGGAAGAAAGAGAGTGTAGAAGAAAAGAGAAAGAGGTGGAAGGAAAAGTGAAAGAGGGAAGAAGAGGGTAGAAAAGGCGACTGACTGAATCATCCTGGTCGGGCCAAGCCAGGACACCCGTCTACAAGAAGCAGGGGTCGAAGCGGTGTATTGCCTCGCCCGGGGGGCCCCGAAGGGTCCAAACATACCCCGGGCTCAGCTCAACCACCAGGGTCCCCTTTTCCCCGGACACGGGTACGCCACGCACAGCCAGACGTGGGTGGGCGAACCCACATGGCTCGGGGTTCGTAGTGACGCCACTCACCAAGCACCTACTAAAGTAGGTGCCCCCTGCGTGCGGGTATGGTGGCCCACGTGGCTGGGGTCCGTGGTGACGCTACTCACCAAGCACCTAGCACCTAAGGTGCAGGCGCCCCCTGCGGGGCTCGGGGTCTGGCCGCGTGAAAGCCGTGCAGCGAGAAATGCGGAGACGGGAAGGCTTCGGCAACCTGGAGACCACGACGAGGAGCGTCACCCTGATCCTCGGAAACGGCGTCGCTCTCGACTCGCTTTCTCATCAGGGGAGCATCGACGGGACGCAAGTCCTGTTTTCCGTGCCGGAGAGGCCTCCCCTGTGCCTGCGCTGCAAGAGGGTCGGGCACATGAGGCGCCAGTGCACGGCCCCATGGTGCAGTGTGTGTCGTGCTTTCGGCCACGAAGCCGCGCAGTGCCCAAGGTCGTACGCCGCTATGACCGGCCGTGCCAGGGCCCCCGAGCACGTGGAGGAGCAGCTCGACAACGCGGACATGGAGGAGATCGCGCAGTCGAGCCGAGCAGTCATGGCGGTATGAGCGGCGAACCAGCGCTGCCAGCAACAGCCGAAGAGGCGACAGCCTTCCCAACTCCCGACGCCATTGCACCAGAGGCGACGAGCGGGGAGCCGGACCTCTCCGTTCCCGAAGCCGTCGAGAGCGAAAGCACGGAATCCGCTGCCAAGGGCGGGGAGACAGAGGACACTCCGCCGTGGCAAACGGTGAGTTTTGCAAAAAGGAAAAACAACAAAAAAGCGCTCCAGTCCTCGGACGATGAGTCAAACGGCAGGAGCGGGATGAAGCTGAGAGGAAGTAAAATGAAGACCCCTCTCACCAACCGCGTCAACCGGATCTCCCAGCTGGCCCCGTCACCCTCCCCAGAACTGCGGAGGACCCGCTCCCCGAATCGCGCTGACCTCCTTTCCGCCTCCATCATGCACCAAGCGATCACCGCGGAAAATTTTAAAGTTGGCACACTAAACACGGTCAGCCTTGTTGCTTGGAAGAGGAAGCAATGGCTTCTTGACCTCCTCAACGAAGAGAAGATCGACATTGCCTTCATTCAGGAAACTATGTTATCCACACCAAAGATGGCCAAATTCTTTGTTGGGGTTTTTGGGCATGACCTTTTCTGTGTGCACACGCTCACCACAAGGTTCTCTGGCGGCATCGCGGTCTTTGTCCGAAAGCGCAAAGACGTCATAGTGGTGGCACGGGACTTGAGCGACGACGGGCGCGCCGCCACAGCGGACTGCCTGGTCGGCGATCGCCTAATCAGATTCGTCTCTGTGTACGCTTCCAACAACCCAAGAGAGCGCCGGGCCTTCTTTGAGACGCTGAGGGGCACATTGGACCAGGGCTTAAAGTCTGCCTCCGGTCTGGGGGGTGGGGGGGGGGGGGGGGGGGGGGTCCCCCTATCTCGAGCACAGCTAGAGGCCCCCGGAAAAGGGAGGGGGGGAGGGCTTTATTTGTGCGCTTCTTCGATAATGTTAAACGGACACTTCTACAGCTTCTTTCTACAGCTATGTATCCTTTCAATTTATCCAGAGCTTTTTCCAGGCGAAAATTTTCAACTGAGATCAATTGGTCCCAGTTACACCTGGTCCCAGTTGGAGATGGTCCCAGTTGGAGATGGTCCCAGCTGGAATTGGTCCCAGTTACAACTGGTCCCAGTTACAACTGGTCCCAGTTGGAGTTGGTTCCAGTTACCGCTGGTACAACTCCAGCAACAATGAAACACGGCACAAAATGGAAGGTTGACAAGGCTTTATTGTCAAAAACTTGGGGAATGGAACTAAATAATAGGTTCGGTGACGTACACGCTCCGGGTTTAGCCACTTGCTTGCGACGGTTGAATCGCTTTTTCAGAGGTAGTATTCGTGAGATGAAGGAAGATCGGCCGCTGGCGTCTGTTAATGAAGACGTCCTCAGCTTCTCTCCCCATCGCGTGAAGAAACGTGCTCACCCGTGATCCCGCGCTGCGCAGGTGAAGTCCTGATAGGATGCAGTAGCCTCCCCCGTCTTGCAATCTCTGTCACAACAGTCGAACATTTTGAGGTAGACCTCCCGCCATTTTCGCCATTGTGCTCTCCGCGGCGTTTTCTTCCGTACGGTCTATGTGCGTCCGATCTTTCCTGGGTGCCCTCCGATCGCTGAACTGCATTTTTCCATCATCGAAGTACACCGCCGCCACTATGGTGTATGTACAGTTAGGTCCAAAGAAGCGCAGCTGTAGTTTTGACATTTTCATAACGACGCCAACTTGGGCGATGCGCAGTGTTGTCAGATTGCCGAACCCGAAAGTCCCCACGTGCAGGCCAAAAAGTCCCTCTGTGTCCCTACCCGAGTGTCCAAATGTCCCTATGGTTGTCCCTACAGGTGAAAAAAAAGCCGTATTTTATTTATTTTGCTTATTTGAGCGAGCCTGCCTTCTGCACCTCTCCGTGAGCGCGTTGCAACTGATTAGTTAGCTTTTCCCTTTTCTTTTTTTTTTTTTTTACAAACACGCGATTGAATTTTGTATTTAGGTCAAAGCTGGAGTTTTGGAATAATTCGCGGGTTCTAATTTTTGCGACGCGGTGGGATCTCAATATAGATTTCATTTTGTTTACATTTTACCGGAATCGTTCGCCCGATTTATTTTTTGCGAATTGTTTTCGCGAAAATTAAGTCGTTTAGAGTATGTAAAAGGACAAAAAAAATAGAAGTCAATCCAGGTATTCAGTATAACAAAGAATTTTGTGTTTATTGCATAACATGCCACAGTCACTAAAACGTGAATAGCATTTTTAAGAACAGTCACGTTATAAGGTCCCTTCGTTAACAAACATGCTTCTTTAACTATTTAATTATTTCGCCCTTATAGACAGTTCAGGAAGGCGAAGAGCATAACACTGTATAACAACAAAGCACAGATTGACGAGTATATAACCAGTAAAAGGGAAAAACGAAATGTCGGGAAACACCAATAAAAAAGTACATGACGGACATGATTATATTTACAGTTTATGCACGCATACACAAAGGATTAAAATGGCTTGCCAGTCGTAACACAATATAGCACCCTTTGGAAAAGCTGAGGACAATGATACGCGAAATAGTGTCGCCACCGTCTACAATAAAATTTGAAAGGTTGTTTCATGAGATGGGAGAATAAAGTTTTGATGACGAGTTGGTCTGCTTGCGTTACGCCTTATAAATTTCGCTGGTGAACAACTTCATGTGCTTCTTTTCCACCTTGAAATTAGTGCATGTCTCTGACCTTGCAGTCATGCCAGATTTCACGACAAGCACTGCGTTGATGCTGTCCGGAGCAAGGCGGTTTCTTTTCCTCGTCTTCACGTCTGTCAGTAGGGAAAATATTCTTTCCGTTTCAGCATTGGAGTGCGGCAGTGTTAGCACCAACTTTGCCAGGCAAGCGATGTTTTCGAATTCGGGCTTGCCTTCGAAGTTTTTTTAGCTTGGACATTTCGCCCCAGAATGAAGCGGCGGGCTTTTCTCGCAGAAGTGCCTTCTCGGATTCAGTGAAAAAAGAAGGCAGCATTCGCCATTCCCCTTGCAGAGCATCGGCGCGTGGCAACAAGTGTGTGTACCGCCTTTGCAGGACTGGCAGCACGGGCAGCTGTTTACGAGCTTCGTAGCTCAATGCTGTGCTGGGTTGGACGAATTGTACCTCGTGGTAGAATGGTCCGGAAACTGGGAGCCTTTTCTTCACCTCGAAGACAGCCGTCTGGTAGAACTCCAGACACCGCAGCCTCACGTGCTTGATATCCGAGCTCCCCCCTTCCATGCTTTGAAGAAGCTCTTGGCAGCTCTCTCCGAGATATACTTCCTCCAGCGGAAGAAGAGAACGCGGATCCATGGGGTTGAGCTTCTCGACATCTTGAATTGCTTCCGGTCGCATGAAATTTTGGCAGAGGCATCGAATGAGCCTCAGGCTTTCTTGCTGCATAACAGCAATGACGTTCTCTTTGCTCTGAAACAGAGCGTTCATTTTGTTGAAAAATCCCAAGACGTAGGCCATGAACTTCAAATACGCCTCATTAATTGGGTTCATTTCGGCCAAGATCTGCCCTGCAGCTGCAACTCTGTCCTCTACAGACGCTTGCAAGAAAAGCAACTTCAATGTGTCCCATTCCTGAAGGACGCGCTCGACGCATTTTTGCAGTGCCAGCCACCGCATTTCGCTGGGCCTTAGGATTCTGTGCTTCTCTGTTTTAAGGTATTCCTGCAGATCAGCAAGCTGAGCTTGACGCTTGCAACTATGCCCGAAGTAACTCGCGACATTCTTCAGCAGATCTTCAAGATTCCGCGGTAGCTTCATGGCAGCTTTGCTGGCAGCGATGTGTAAAGAGTGGCAGATGCACCTGATGGTCACAAAGCTTCTGTCCGCGTTCGCGCGCAGTCGGGTCATCAAAGAGTTGTGTTCGCCGACCATCACGCTAGCGTTATCGCAAGCCAGTGCGATAATGTTTTTCATTAGAATCTCCTTGTGGTTTAAGCACTGCTCAACAGCAGTTGCGAGGGACTCTGCGGAGCAACTCGTGGCGTCGAGGGGAATAACTTCAAGCAGCTGCGTGATGACATCATCTACAGCATCGCAATAATAACGTACGACGCAGCAGAGGAGCTTTGTGCTCGAGACATCCGTGCCCTCATCGACGAAAAGAGAAAACCGCGTTTCTCTTAGTATGGCGGAAAGGCTCTGCACTTCTGCCTTTGCTAGCACATTTTTTACAATTGATGTGCATTTCGTCTTGTGAAGTCTCACCTGTTCTGCGATTTTAGAATCAGGAAACACCGTTTTCACGAGCTCGCCCATGTGGTCCATCGCTTTGAATGACAGGGAGTGTTCCGTGATAAACGCAGAAAGCTTGATCTCTGCCATCTTCACCTTGTCATCCATGGAGTCTTTTGGCTTTTTCTGGATGAACCCTGTTAGGAGGTGTTGTTTCTGGAGGCCTAACATGGCTTTCTTGTGGCCTTGCCTTTCAGCGTGCTTTTTAAGCTCGCTACTGCCAGCGACCATACTAGCGCTGCAAACTTTGCAGAACGCCCTGAACGGATCCCCAGGGACTGCAGCCAACCAGCCCTGAAATTCCGGCTGCTCAATCCATGCATCACGAAATCTTTGCTTTCTTGACTTCGATGTTGACGAGGAACCCTCACCCGGATCCATCATGTTGAGGAGTCAGTGGAGCAATTGACGCCGGTAGATATTTCCCAAGAGATGGTTAGGAACAAATCCAGAAAGAACAAATATTTAAAAAGTTTAACGTCTTGCTAATCAATGTGACATACGTTTAACGTTCCCCTTTCCGCATGGCCGGATTTAGAACCCTGGGCTAAGGCTGCTTATGAGGCCCCTAATAATGGTGATAATACCGACTATGATAAAGATGGTGGATGGTGGTAACAACAATGACGGCATCATGTATATTTCACCACCTTATATGATATACAAATATCGTTCATTTTATGATACATCTTAGAAGGCTTTTTTTTTATCGGTAGACTTGATGATCAGAAAATTGGTGTTTCACTGGGTGAAAATGAAGCAGATGCGATTGTGCATTAAAGGCTGTTTTGTAAATACTCAATCAACCACTATGAGGTACAAAACGCAACAGCAATGAACAATTGGGGGATATGTTAAGAAGTGTCGCGCACATTGAGGAGGGCCTCGTAAACCTCCGTTGAAAAGTTGAAAATGATGACTGCGTGTTCCTATGGACTTGTTTTACCAGGTTTACAACCTTATTTACGCAGTAAGTGTCTCTGCCGGCTTGCATAAATTCATCATGATGCTACAGAGATGGCACAGATGACCGCCTTCATTTCGAGTGGCATAACTCCATGGGCACAAATTGCATTCGACAGTAACCGAAAGAATACCCGCAAAATTCCCATTACAACGAAGAAAAATTTTGTTGCCCCTAAATACATGCTTCGCGAGTCGCAACTAGAAAACTGTCCTGAAAATATAACGTTTACACTCTAAAAAAAAAGGTGTCGTCTTACACCCTTTGGTCCCATATGATGCACCCCAAAACTTCAGTTCGATGTACAGCGCATTAGAGTCGAACAAACGGCCCCAACTTTTACGAGGGGCTTGATAACGCTGCGATATAACTTATGAAATAGCTAAAGTATGTGTCAAAGATCAAAGAGAGAAAACACTGAGGTTTTGCAGCCAGACCGAAAAAACACCGTTTTTTTTTGTAGTCAGTAGCACGTACATTGGTATTGTAGTACCACACATTGGTAAGTCGTAGCACACGGCTATCAAGCCTCTCGTGAAAGTTAGTGCCGTCAGATCGACGTCAGTGCGCTGTACATTGAAGTTTTGGGGTGTATTATATGAGACAAAGGGGGTAAGGGCTACAGCCTTTTTTTCTGAGAGTGTATATTACAGTGATTGGAGGTTGTCTAACTAGCCTTTAATTGCTTATTGACCTGACCAGTAAAGCAACACAAACATGCAAAGCAATCTTGGTGATTAAAGAAATTGTGAACCGAAATTTGGATTAAAAGAACAAAAAACAATGCAGGAGCTGTAGGCGGGACGCTACAATCCCTACAACACTACTCGTAAGGCGATATCTCGAACGGACGGCCGTATTTTTGGAAAAAGAGGTCGAGATTGAACCAGGCCGGCGAGGCGCGTGACATAAAGATATCTCGTTTCCTCCTCTCTTCGCTTCGATCCCTCAAGGCGGAGAAGACGCGAGGCCGTTCCCTCTCCTTCTCGGAGAAACAAGACGTGAACATACCTGTCAATCAAATGCGCTTCCTTTTTTTTTTTTTTTTTAAATATGGCGATCCGCTCGGGATATCGCTGTGTGAGTGATGTTTTGGTGTTTGTAGCACACCGGTTGCACGCTTTTGTCGCGTGCTTTGTGGAATCCAGATTTCGGTTCAGTATTTAGGGCTCAAACCGCTTCACCCTCTTCTAATAACTGCAACTCTTGTGTTCCAAACTAAAAAAAAAATCTGCATTCAAAAAAATAAAATAAATATTTGAGACTGAATGTGATTATTTATCAATTAACCACTGTCATTCAGACACATTCACAGGCATTTCTCATGAAGATCGAGGATATATCTTTAAACTCCCCTCCTACGAAAATGTTTCAATTAGTTTTGGAAGTGGCCTTGTTTCTTCTAATTGCAGTAATTAAGAGCTTTTTTTAGCCATTTGGACGTACTACTCCAAGCTACGATAAATAAGACATACCTCAGAGGCTTGTAAAAGGGTGCAGCACTCGATGGCAGGAAAAGTGTTGTCTCGTACTGGCAGATTAGACACAGGCTGCAGAGCAGTTGCTTGTAGTCACTGCTTCTCAAAAACTTTTGGAGGACATCTCAAGAGCCAGCCCCTTGAAATGCCTGTTAGTGGTTAGGAAGGATGGCTTCGGGAGGTTCACCGATATTTATTTTTGCTTGTTTTGAAACTTGTCGTTTCGGAGGAAACTTTCCATAGAGAAGTACACTAAAAGACCAAAAATGAACAAAACATGATGTGTAGCGTATGTTGCTCGTGTAGCCTTCGGCAACCCTCGCTTGCCTTCCAACCCACCATTGTCCGTAAAACGCGTCGAGGGGCACCATAGCATGTACAATAGAGAACTCCGTGACCGTCCTTCCGTCTGGCTTCAATTAGAAGATACTTCAACGGGACCGCCAGCGTCGACAGCTTTGCTCCCTTCCACAAGGAGGATGGGAGGCAACACATTTTGTTGCTCTAGCACAGTCTTTTACAATGGGCTCACAAACACCAGCTCATCTACAGGGAAGAGAATTTTATGGCACCCCTCTTTTCACCAATACAAAAAAAAAAAAAGAACAGGGGAAAAGCGGGGGGGGGGGGGGGGGGGAGGGGAGGGGGAGACGACGACACTGAAAGCGGCTTTCAGAGGTCTGAGTTGTTTTGAATTAAAACCAACTTGCCTTTTTTTAGGGCTGGGCAATTATCGATTTTGTAGATTAATCGATTAATGCTTTAATCGCGGCTAAAATTTTTAACCTAATCAGTAAAATTTTGACGAACCAAAATAAAGTAAAAATTAAACGCTTCCACCACGCATACGTGGACAAGCGAGTACACCTGTATGAAGGCAAACTTTAGGTCAAATTTTAGCCTAAAGTAAACTGTACTGGCAAAAATTATAGCTCCAGACAAGTACAGAAAATTACAGGTGTCCCTGCCACTTCAACGCTATTCGAGTGTCCTTTCAGCGCAGCAGAGACTATTGTGAACGATCAAAGAAGGCTGCTCCTGCTGGAGAATATCAAATAAGCTCTTTTGCCGCATGCAGCTGAACTAATAATCTGCGAGTGGGAGTGTCTGAGTTGTTCTTTAGTATACATATCGAGACCGATTCATAATCCAAGTTGTATATTGCGCCTTTTATCACATATTCAGCGAAGGGAAACAAAATATATTAATCTCAAATTTTGTAATGTTATGCATAAAAATAAACGAGACCGATTAATTAATCGATTAAAGGGTGCCGATTAATCGAGTGAAACCTTCTAATCAATGCCCAGCCCTACATTTTTTTTTTTTTTTTAATTACCGGGGTTAGCACGGAGCCCCCTGGCAGCCTGGGGCCCTCGGCTGCAGACCCCTTAGCCCGTACATTAATCCGGGCCCTGCCGTTGCAGGGCCCGACTTGCTCCCAAACCATTCTACAAGTGTGGATGACGGAGAATTTATTTTTGCCAGCTTTTTTAGTTTTTGCGGTAGTGACATATGTAACATACAAAAGACAACATTGATATATGTCGAGAAAAATGACTTATCCGCTTTTATTCAGGGACGGTTCGCTCCACAATTCGTTGGTTGGCGCAATCTGATGCCAGAGGTATTCGCCCAGCTGAGCTCAACAACACATCGCACGAGGCAGATAAAATAAAGACGATAGGCTCAAAACAAGACAATAATCAAGACGACAGGCGACTTCGCCAGCCGGGCCCCTCAAAGAACGCTTCAGCCGAGGCCAACATTTGGACTACCGTAACTCGAGCGAGCACAAGCGCCACTCGCCATCCCACCTCCCTCCCCCGCCCCACAAAAAAAAAAAAAAAATCGAAGGTTGTCACACAAAGGCCCTACAAACTCCTCGAAAACTCAAAAACCGTCCCTACGTCCCTACAGCGTAAAAAAAAAACCGCGAATGTCCCTACGAGTAGGGACATGTCCCTACTTCTGACAACACTGGGCGATGGCGACCCTTCTCTACCGCGTCCGTCCGACTCTGGATGGATGGATGGATGGATGAATACGGCTGAGCCCTTTGGATCGGGCGGTAGCTTACGCCACCTAGCCATTTTGTTTTACCATTTAAGCTTAGAATATTTAAATGTGAAATTTATATTCACTCCGCAGTGCAAAGAAAGTGAGGCTATGAAGCCCCCTTGCCATCAGTGAATAAGAAAATAACTAGTTTTCTCTCGATTTCCGCCACCATTCACTTAATCTTTGGTTGGTAATCTCTACAGTCTTGAAATCCACTCTCCCTTCGCTGTCTCTAAAACCCAATGACTATATTAAATCTATGTTGTCTTCGGTAGGCATAGGGTGAAGCCCTTTACAGTAGAGTATCAAGTGCTCAGCCGTCTCGTCCTCCTCTCCACAAGCAGTGCACACTGTATCCATTTCCTGGTACTTCACTCTGTATGTTCTGGTTCGCAGAACACCCGTTCTTGCCTCAAACAGCAATGAGCTTCCCCTAGAATTGTCATAAATGCTTTCTTTGGCAATAACTGTTTTGTTTAATCTATAGCTTTCCAGAGCCGTCTTTGTCTGCATTCCCTCTAGCCACCGATCTCTTTCTGTGGCCTTAACTTTCTTCTTAACTGAGACTTGCTCTTCCGTATCTTCGCTATAGCCCAAAAACTTTCCTCTTAATTTCCTGTCTCCACTTTGTGTCTACACTCTTCATGTATAAATAGCTGAAAACCTTTCGTGCCCATTGCTCCCCGTCCATTTGCCTCAACCTATCCTCAAATTCTACCTTGCTCACCGCTTCCCTGCTCTCAAATGATGCCCATCCCATGTCTCCTTGTACTCCCTGGTTTGGCGTTTTGCAATGTGCCCCCAAAGCCAGTCTACCTACTCCGCGCTGTTTTATTTCTAGTCTCGCATGCACTTCGGATTTCATGCATAGCACTGCGTTTCCAAAAGTCAAGCCAGGCACCATGACCCCTTTCCAAATCTCTCTCACCACCTCATACCTGTTGTAATTCCAAAGTGCTCTATTTTTCATTACAGCTGCATTTCTGTTGCCCTTACCTACTATATACTTTTCATGGTCTCTGAGATATTCTGCACCATCACATATCCATACTCCTAGATACTTGTATTTACTAGCTCTCTCAACTGTAATATTCTGTATCTTCAGCCTCTCAACTTCATCCTCGTTAAAAATCATGACTGCCGATTTTTCGCTACTGAATTCAAAACCTAATTCCTCTCCTTCCCTACCACAGATGCTCATTAATTCCTGCAACTTTGTCCTGTTGTTAGCCATTAGCACAATATCATCCGCATACATCAATCCCGGTAAGGATTGCTGAATTTTTTGGCCTAGCTTACTGTAAGAAAGGTTGAACCCAAGCCCACTCTTCTCTAGTCTATCCTCCAATCCTCTCAGATACAACATAAACAGCAAAGGCGATAACGGGCACCCCTGCCTAAGGCCTCGTCTTATCTCTATTTTCCCTGTCGCCTTTCCTTCCCATGTTATAATCACCTTGTTATCTTTGTAAATGTTCCTTAATAGTGCTGTTAGTCCTTCATCTAGGTTTAAGTTCTCCATTATGTCCCACAGGTTTGTTTGGTTCACATTGTCATAGGCACCCTTGATATCCAGAAATGCCAGCCAGAGCTGTCTGTTTTCTTTTTGCGCTATTTCTATACACTGTGTTAGAGAAAATAAATTGTCCTCCAACCTTCTTTGTTTTCGAAACCCGTTCTGTAACCCGCCCAGTATGCCCTCGCAATCTACCCATTCCTCCAGTCTGTTCTTTATAATCTGCATTACCAACCTGTAAATAACCGGTGTCACGGTTATAGGACGATAATTCCTAATATCAGACTTATCTCCCTTTCCCTTATATATCATACTCATCCTACTAAGCCTCCATTCTTCTGGAATATTTCCTTCTGTTATCATGGTACTCACTACCTCCCTTAGTTTTGCCTTAGATTTAGGACCCAAATTCTTCACCAACTTGATAGGGATACCATCTGTGCCTGTCGATGTGCCACTAGGGACTCTTCGTTCCGCCTTTTCCCATTCTCTTTGTCCGAAATCCGCGATGTCACAAACTGGACTGCTACTTCCTTCGGTTCTCCTATGTTCCAGATGTAACCGTTCCCGAAATTTCTCCTCCATCACTGCTCCTATATATTGTATCGCATCATCTCCCTCTAATTGATCTCCCTGATGCGAGAGTATGAACCTCTGTCTAGCTTGCGTTGTTTCACCGAGTGAGTTCAAGTGCTCCCAAAACTTCTTGGCAGCGTTTCTATCTTTCTTACTTACATTACTCATCCATTCCTCACCCTTTCTCTGAATTTTCGCATTGATCAAACTGGATGCCTCTCGGCGTCAGCATAGGCAGCGCCATCTGTCGACAGCGCGTACCACTAATCCGCACCCGCGTGCCACGGCGACCGGCTAGCTCTGATTGGCCAAAAAATAAATTTACTTATTAAAAGAAAAAATACTGTAGGTGTTTAAATAAATGATTTAAAATGATGCATTAAATGTTCATTTAGGTGAACACATTTTGTCACTAATTATATTTTCCAATTAAAAAATTATTTCGTTAATTAAAATTTTTATATTATTTTTATAAATATATAAATGTACCCAGTAACTAAAAATTTCCCTATTTGTATAAATCTAAAAATGTAAGTGTTTTTAGTTTTCTTTATTAGCAAAAGTCAATACACCCCCAACTTGTCTGGGAACGGGAAAGGCATTTGAAGTCCGACTGGGAATCGCTCCAACCAGTTACTTTCCTGACTGGTTCCAGTTCACTCCATTCCCAACTGGGAGTCAAACCAGTTGACTCCCAACTGGGAATGGTTCAAACCAGTTGACCCCCCAGCTGGTCCCAGTTGGACTCCTATTGGTCCCAGTTCATTCCCAGTTGGTACCAGTTAGTCCCAGTTAAAACCAGTTGAGGTGCCAACTGGTCCCAGTTAGAAATTTTCGCCTGGGTTTATCTCTGTTCCCCAAGCACAGGACTAAGACAGAGGGAACATAGGTGAAACGGAGGGTCTCAGACCACCCGCCGAAATTGGAGGGGGGTCCCGGACCCCCTGAGACCTCCCAGACTTTAAGCACTGCATTGCACACCCCGGAGACGTCGTGCTCGGGGGTGATTTTAACTGTGTTCTCGCTCCCTCCGACAGAACCACCAATGCGAATAAGGACTCCATCGCCGCCACCCTTCGTGATGTCATTCGGGGCAACAATCTGATTGACGTTAAAACGAGGTTCCCGGGCTTCGCGCCGAGGTACACCGGATGGCATGGAGGCTCCCACGCAAGGCTCGACCGACTTTACGTCTCCGGTGATCCCATCCCCCGTGTCGGCTCGTACTATGTCAAGATGGTCCCGTTCTCGGACCACGGCCTCGTCACTACGGAGATCAAAGGTGGCGCACCCAGTGGACGACGGCCAAGGGGTCCCTGGAAAACGAATATGGCCATTCTGGACGATGAAGGCTTTTCTACGGAAGTGCGGCGGCGTCTCGAACATCTTGGTGACGCGTGGATGCCTGCGCATGGGAGGAACTTAAGGGTGAGATTCGTAACCGCGCCGAGTGCTTCCCAAGGGCCAAGGCAGCGGCGGCTAGGCAAGAGGAGCGTGATCTCACCAACACACTCCGCGCTATCCTGGAGGAGGAGGAACGAAGACCCGGAGTGTTCGCCGAGGACGTGAAGTACTGCAAGAAGCGCCTCCTGGAACTCCATAAGGAAAGGCTAAAGGAAGCGCAGGTGAGGAGCCGAGAGCGGAATCTCGAGGGCGAGACGCAGCCCACGAAGATTTTTCGCACTTTCGAGAGGAAACGGGCCGAAGCCAACCACATCTCCAGCGTCAGCCTCGAGGGTCATCACGCAAACGGCCAAGAGGAGGTTGCCGCGGCGTTCGAGCGGCACTACTCGGATCTCTTCCGGAAAGAGGAAGGCGTTTCCAGCTCTTATCCAACGCTCCTCCGGGGACTTCCAGTCATCTCAGAGGAATTGAGGGAAATCACTAGCGCACCCATCAGAGAGTCGGAAATCCGGCGAGCAATTCAGAAAATCTCCAGCAACAAAGCGCCGGGACCCGACGGCATTGGCGCCGAATTCTACAAAAAGTATGTGGACCTGCTCTGCCCCACCCTGGTGGAGGTTTTTCGAGATATCTTCGAGTGCAAGCTACTCCCCCCATCAATGAGAGAAAGTTTAACGGTGCTGATAGCTAAAAAGAAGGCGAAAAAATCAAACCAGGCAGTGACCGACTACAGGCCCATAAGTCTTCTCTGCACGAATTATAAAATATTGGCCAAACTTTTAGCGAGAAGGCTGGATCTCGCTCTAGGTGGCGTGATTGGAAAACATCAAGCGTATGGACTCCGACGCCGCTCAATTGCACGAAACCTACATGCAATGCGCATAGTCAGGGAGGCAACAGGTGAAGGGCACCACCCCTTGGCTGTCCTTCAGCTCGATCTCAGCCAAGCGTTCGACAGTGGCCCACTGCTTCCTCCAGGCTGTGTTGAGGGGATGCGGCGTGGGTGATACCATGTGTGACTGGGTGGCGCTGTGCTACAGGAACATTTCGACGAGGCTCTTGGCCAACGGCGAAAGAGGGAGCTCCATAGGGATAGGCCGCTCCGTCAGACAGGGCTGCCCGCTGTCGCCAATTGTGTTCGCCCTGCAGCTCGAACCCATGTGCCAGGCCATCAACAGAGATGAAGCTATAGGGGGGCTGCAACTTGGTGAGCAGCGGGCGAAGCTTGTCGTCTACGCCGACAACATCAGCCTGATACAGGTCGAAGTTGCTCTTGGGCACGTCGAGCTCTTCTGCCGTGTCTCGGGAGCGGCAATCAATCGACAAAAGTCCGTTGGAGCCTGGCTCGGACAATGGGCCACGAAACCAACAGAATTCGCGGGAATTGCAAGGAGCGAAACTCTGTAATCGTACGGTGGAGCTCCAATTAGAGAACTTGGACCAAGCGTGGAGGTCTGGTGTCAGAAAACCAATGCCATCCAGCCCAAGCTGTCTCCTTGGCTTGGCCGGTGCCTATCCTTTTTTACCAGGGCGTACGTTCGCAACGCCGTATCGTACCCAGCCATTTTGTATTGGGCTCAGGCTGCCTGCTGTCCCAGCTTCACTGCCAACCAAATTCACCGGGGCTGGGCGCGTTTCATATGGAGGTCGTCCATGGAAAGGACTCGGCGCAGCAACCGTTTTCTGAGCTTGACAGCGGGAGGTATGGGCCTGGTGAACGTGACAGTCGAGCTACATGTGCAGCGCTTCCTGCTGTTTAGAGACAGGCGTGGCCCTTGTTTGTTTTTTTTAGCGCCCTTCATCACCTCGGTCTTCCGTACCTTGGAAAGTGGATGGCAAGCACCACGGGATGTACAATCAAGGGAGCAGGTCTGCGTTTCTACACCGAAATTGCCAGTTTTATTGAGTTTTTTTTTTTTTGGTTCATTTCTCTTGGGAGTATCTGATGACGGCGAGTCGCAAGAAACTGTACTGGGATACGCTGTAGGTCCTCCTCCCAGCGCCCCTCTACAGGACGGTTCCAGCCCCTCAGTGTGCGTCCGGACTCTTCAAGCAGGTCCGCAAGCTCCCAGTCCCGGCGACAAGCAAAGACTTTCTTCGTCCGGCTTCACCTCGGGGTACTACCGGTCAAGGTGTGGCTGGACGACAGGGGGCTTCTTGTGCCATGGTCAACCAACTGCGACTTATGTGGCGCGAATGAGACACTTCCACATGTGTTTGTGGAGTGCTCCAACGCCTATCTCTTCTGGGACGAGATGAGGAAGGATCTCGGCGTGGACTTTCCCATAGACTGGCACGTCTTTAGATTCCTGGACGTTGAGGGGACAGATACGGCTTCATCCATGGTGCTCCCGTCCATCGTGTTCCTGGGGCTCCACGCCATCTCGCTAGCCCGCTCGGCCATGGTGGAATGCCACACTGATGCCAGGCCGAGATGGGACTATCTTACCTCCCGGTTGAGATGGCTTCTATCCATCACGGCCCGGGGCATGGACCAGGTATGCCAGGAGTGGAGAGCAATTGAGGAAAGGCTGGAGGCTCGGCAACTCCGACATCAACGCATTCGATTCGGCGAGGGTCGGTGCCGCGCCCACCGCTGCTAGCAACCGTCACACCATCTAGGGGATGACGCGCCGGTGGCCACATCCAAGACTGTCACCCCTTTCAGGCACATACATAGCAAGCAGCACCCCCTCCCCTTCTCCCCTTTCCGTTCCAACCGCTAACCGATTTGCCGAACTCTGATGATCGTACCGCTCATACCCCATAAATTATTTTAAATAAACTGGGGGAAAAAAAAAAGCCCCAGTAGCTCAGTGGGGTCCCCAGTGGAGCTTTTTTCCAGACATTTTTGGATGTGTACATTGTTTTTTTTTTTTTTTTTACAATTATCACTGAAGAAACAAACAAATGTTGTGGACGACACGTCGCTGAATTAAGTGGTATAATACTTTCTTTTTGACACCTGTGAACTCAATGTAATCACTTTCCGCAAAGTGCAAGGAGCATATAAATCAGGTAGCGTCCGCTTTCCGTGGTGCCCGTACATGTTCTACAGGAATTGAGCCAGCCATTGGTCCCGATCCCATTGATCTTTCGGAAACTCTGTCGCACAATGCCATTTTTTTCGGACGCAGGACATGTGAGCCAGCTCTTCACGCAACATCTTGAGTGTATTCTTTTCGGAGCCAATCGTGGAAGTTCACCACGGGCAGTCACCACTCATCTCCAACTCCTCAATGTACAAAACAACACATCTTGGAGTACAGAACAGCGAGCGGAACAAACATAACTGCAAAAGAATCGCACGGCAAACAGTTCCCGCTACGTCGCCACGCATGTCTCCAATGCATGTCGTCTGCTATAGGCAGAGGGAAAAAAAGCGCACGGTCGATTGTAGCCACGTGACTTCCGCCACTCCACATTCTTCTCTCCACTTCTCCGATCTCCGTGCGCGGGTTTCGGTTTCGAGCAGTTGCCTCTTTAAGCTTTATTAAAAAAATACGCTACTCTGTTGCAAAATATTAATTGGGTAGTCCTCCGACACCATATTAAAGCGCCCAAGAAAAATGAAAAAAAAAAATAATTTGGGGAAGGTGTCTGTGTCCCTTTAATACTGACACAATACGCAGGTGCAACCGTGAAAACAAGTCAGTGTGCCACTGGAGGCGGCGTAGGCGACCAGCCCCACGAGATGGAGGAGAGAATAGTGGTGCTACTCAACGTGGAGTCGGTGGAGGGCATCCCAGGCGCCTTTGATATTGGCCTTGCCCCGATTCAAGAGGTGTTTGTGGGTGTGCCCTTCTCGCTGCTACTCTCGGGTAGGTTTGCACAAGCCTGGATTAAACACTATCTTTCTTCGTTAATGGTTTGCCTAGAATTATGTTTTCAAAATATTATTTGCAGCCTAACATGTGCGTGTCATGCTTGTTGCTTTTCTTGATCAAACTAATCTTTAAATACAAATTTTTAAGGTACTCCTGCCAGGCCGAGCTCAGCAAGGCCAGTTCCCTCACTTGGTGAGTTAAGGACGTGGGCCGATTAGTTGCATGGTTAATGTTCCTCTTTATTACTGCTCTTCAAACAATCCCCGTAACTATCAGTTTTGAATGATCAATCGGATAGCTGATTATCCAAGTGATTTGGACTGGGACCCACATTGTATGGACAAGCAGTACCTTACTGTCTTCCCAAAACACTGTTTGGGAAGACAGTAAGGTTATAATTACATTACCTAATCACAACCTTTTCGGTCATTCAACCTGGTTGGTAGTAAACCACTGTGGTGGCCACCAGGTGCAGGTGTTGCTGGTTGAGCAATCAAGCTTAGTTGGTACAGCTTCCTGCAATCTCTCAGTCCTGTCTTAGTGAGCATTTTTTCAGGCGGAGCCTGCATTTCCTAACAGCAAATATTTCAGTACTCAAGGCTGTTGGCTTTTCTATTTAGATAGCCAAGAAGCAAGCACGAGCACGAGTGGCCAACCAGAAGTGGGTGATATGTTGGCCCACTCCTCGGGCAATCCGAAGTCACGCCAAGAAAGTGAGTAGCAATCCTAAATGCTGCTAGATGCAGACCACACCATGCAGCAATACAAACATAACACTTACTGTAGAACCAGAATAGACGTGTAGCAGCATTTGATTAAAACAAGTGTTCGAGTCCATAAAAAAAAATCTCCACTGTCAAAAGGAACAGAGTAGAAATTTGTGCTGCTTATAACTATTAAGGTGCAAGTTCTCTCATTAGCAACTTGTGATGATCATTTGTGCATGCTTCCTCTAGTTAGATATGGCCCGCATAGTTAATGCAATAAATGCAGGGGTGCACGCAAGCTGGATAATAAGAAACAATAAATATTTCCTGAAGGGGACAAAGGACAAACACATCTCCAACAGCAGCTATGTGATTGGTGCGTGGCGCTGGTTTCATAGCTATATAATGGAAATGTGACAATGAAGTGGTGTGACCGCTTTGAACCGTGCAAACATTTTTTCCGTCGTCTGCAGGGATCAAGGAAGACCCCACATGAAAGATCATTGAGGGACAACAGGCTATCACAGCCCGCTTGGATAGGCTTGTGGAACTGCACGAACAGATGGCGGCTCTAAAAGCTTACAAACTTAATGTATGTTTTCAGAACGGAGAAATTGTTTCAAAATATTATGAATAAAAAGGCACTTGTATAGACTGAGGAAATTGGAAACAGCGCGCAAAAAGACGAAGACAACGAGAGAAGAGCACAGGACAAGCGCTGTCCTGTGCCGTACGATACCGCCCACTCTAAACTTGTGAAACGAAACATTGCCACGTCATGCCTCCAAGCTTCACTGTACAGGTCCTGTCACCATGCCATGCTTGACAGCTATGAAGCTCAGGTCAAGCGACTTTTAGAAGCAGGATTTCCTCTGTCCGCTTTGCTTGGTGTCACTCAGACTCCTGAAAAAAGTCAAGAGCGGTTCTCAGGAACCAAAAGTTCAGCCTAAAGAAAGGCCTCAGGTTATCCCATACATACATAAGGTTTCACATAATTTAAAAAAAGTGGCTAACCGGTTCAATGTGCCAATGCTTTTTTCGGCGCCTCGAAAATTAGCACAACTTTGCCTGCGCGTAAACTAGGCAAGCAGTAACAAGATGTCATGTACGTTTAAGCATGTCAACAAGTTCGTGGAATGCGCTGTTGCTGTCATCTACAAAATTCCATTGTTATGCGGACGGGTTTATATAGGACAATCGGGACGCTGCGTCAATGAGAGAATGCGTGAGCATGCCCTTTCCCTGCGGTCCATGACAGGAGGTCACTTATACGTACACTGCAGAGACTGCCAGTGTCACCCCGTCTTCCAAGATACCTTAATCATTGGCAGGGGCTGCACAAAAGTGCAAAGAGAGGTGCTGGAGGCACATTCTGTCGAAAAAGCTGGCTCGGGCCACTGCGTAAGCCAGCCTTCGGCTTATCTGCACAAAAAAAGAGACCGATTTTATAGATGCATGGTAAGCGACACGTCACTGGTTGTTTCGGCGTCGGTTGGCTGTGTGGTGTTTTCTTGTTTGAGCCGTTTTTAATAAAACTTCAGTTGATAGTCAGCGCTTGTTCTGTGCTCTTCTCTCGCTGTCTTCGTCTTTTTGCGCGCCATTTCCAATTTCATGAACCAACTCGCTTGCATCGCCACCTTAATACGTGTATAGAACAGCAATACCTTGTTTCTTTATTACACAAACTTTCTGGTGTCACGACTGATCTCTACGATGATTTTCTGGATCGCTTCTTCCTCCTTGTAGCGCAGGTGAACCCACCGGAAGTTCTCAATCGGCCGTCTTATGCCATGCAAAAGTCAGCCGGGTGAAGTTCCGTAAAGACTAGTGCGTACATCCATGGAAAAACCCATTTTGAGCTTCATCAGTCATGATTGAAAAGTTTCCAAGAATTGCCAATAAATTATAGGCTTCACAAACGCAATTTCTCGCTGCGCCTCCACAACTGCGCGCACGTCCCGGCAGCAGCCCTCACAGCCATACGCCATCCCGCCCATCTGCCAAGTTGTACGTCGTTGGCGATTTACCGTATCTTTGGCAGCTTAAAGGCATTGCGACAGGTAAACTTATTTGAATATGTTATTCGTCGTAATTTACCTTCACGTATTGCAGTGTCACCGAATCCACTTATTTTGCACCGCAACCGTGGCAGGTTTCGACCCGGCTCGACAAAGCGTTGGTGCAGCAGACGACAGAGCCGGCACAAAGGAGAGGGATAAGAAAGGGGCAGCTGTTGGCTCGTCGCTCGCCTGACTCAACTGCTCAAAAGTTGTTGTTGCGGTGACCTGCGCCTGCTCGCGTGTGCCATGTGGCCACGTGGTAGCGGGAGGAGGGGCATACCAAAGACTCCCATTATTTGTCGCGCGCGCGGGCTTTTGGGATTTTTGAAAAGGGTCTTTTGAGAACTTCCAGTGGCTTCACCCGCGAAGTGGTGATGCGTGATCTGTTACGTCTTAGCTGCCATCCACCGTTCGGCCAGGCGCGAAGCGAGTATGACACGCTCCGGTGATGGTGGTAGCCAGTATGGGAAAACGCCCCCTTTATTGCTTCGAACACAGATATATAGAGAACGCCACGACTGGTGACGTCAACAGGGAAACTTCTATCGGCTTGATAACAGCGAATAGACAGGATGTAAACAATGACAATGCAACGTTTCTTCTTCTCTTAATATTGCAAACGATTGATCGGTTTCAGTGTCCGTGTTGAGCGTCGTAAGGCTGGTTGGTCTTGACCGTCGGGGGCTGGCACGTCTTGCTCGCTCGGTGGCCCCTGGCTGTCCTAGTGTCACTGGCGGCCCGACGTTGTCCGAACCGTCTTTAGTGCCACCCAGACTTTCAGTCGGACATTGTCTGCCGCGGACCTGGTCCATGTGTCGACGGACTGTTCCCTCCGGAGTCTCCATGACCAGCATCCTTGACCCGAGCTTGTTCTGGACGGTCCCCGGTGACCATCTTTCACCTTGGCCGAAGTTGCGGACCCACACCAGTGCTCCAAGGTCCCAGGAGTCTCCTTGAACCTGCACATCGTCGGACAATAACGCAGGCCGGAACGGTACACTCATGTCCAGGCGCGAACGAATGCGGTACCCGAGAAGTATTTCCCCTGGAGACTTGCCACACGCTAAAGGCGTCCGACGATAATTTAACAGAAGCTGCGCCAGCCTTTTTCCCAAATCTCCCCCAGTTAACTTAGCGAGGCCGAACTTGATCGTCCTGACTGCCCGTTCAGCCAACCCGTTAGACTGAGGATGATAGGGTGCACAGCGGAGGTGACACACATTGTTTCTTTTCACAAAGTCTTCAAAATGCTGACTAATGAACTGAGGTCCACTATCAGAAACGATTGTTCTGGGTAGACCGAACCTGCTGAACAGTTCTTGGAGTTGATTTACAGTCGCCTCTACCGTTGTTGGTCGCATGATGCAAGCTTCAATCCATTTGGAATGGGAATCAACGACTATCAGCAACATCCTTCCCTCAACTGGTCCTGCAAAATCGATGTGCACTCTCGACCATCTTTCTTTTGTTTCTGGCCAATTCACCGGTGAGCACGCGGACGGCATTGGGGCGGCTTGTACGCACTCGTTACAATTTCCGCTCAGTTGTTCCACCTCCCGGTCCAGTCCCGGCCACCAAAACAACGACCGCGCATTTCTCTTCATGGTTGATAACCCCTGGTGAGATTCGTGCAGCAGCTTCAGTATGTCCGGGCGGGCCCGTGTCGGAATCACAAGGCGCCGGCCCCAGTAAAGTAACCCACGGCACGTAGACAGCTCGAGCTTCCGGGAAAAATAAGGCTGTACCTCTGCCTGGTTCTTCAGAAGGCTAGCAGGCCAGCCCTTCTGCACGTACTTGATGACCTGCAACAACGTATCGTCTTTTTTCATCAAGTCTTCTAGCCGCTGCGCAGACATAAATGCTTCGTCTACGCGGTGCAACGTCAGCACAAATTCCGGGAGGTCCTCTTCCACTGGTGATCCTTGCCGTGGAAGTGGCAATCGACTCAGCGCGTCAGCGATTCCGTTTTGTTTGCCGGGTCGAAATTCTATTTTGTACCGAAAATCGCTGAGTAGCAGAGCCCACCTTTGAATCCGTCCAGACGCCAGTAGCGGGACAGGCCGGTCTTCTCGAAGCAGACCCACAAGTGGTTGATGGTCCGTGATTAATACGAATTGGCGTCCCAGTAAATAATCACGGAACTTGATTACGCCAAACATCAACGCAAGTGCCTCCTTTTCTAGTTGCGAATAGTTCTTTTCGGCGGAGGTCAATGTTCTTGACCGAAAAGCTCAAGTATCGACACCCCGGATCTTGTGCGATAGGACGGCGCCCACTCCTGTTGGGGACGCGTCACATTCCAGTCGCAGTGGCTTCTCAGGGTCAAAAAATGTCAGGACCGGTGATGTCAGCAGCGCGGCCTTGGCCTGTTTGGCGGCCTTATATTGCCATGGTCCCCAATTCCACCTTTGATCCTTGCCGAGCAGCTCGTATAACGGTGCTAGCAGCGTCGACATATTGGGCAAAAATCGGTGATAATATGTCAGAAGCCCAAGGAAGGAGCGAAGTTCGCTTACATTTGACGGCGTCGGTGCATCTCGGATGGCCTCAAGTTTTTCTCGATTGGATGTAGTCCTTCCTTGTCGATCTGGTGGCCCAGGTAAGTGATGTCCGGCTTCCTAAATTGGCATTTTGATCGCCGAAGCTTGACACCCATGTCCCGGAAGCGTTGCAGCACCCTGCTCAGGTTGTCGGTTCCCGGTTGTTCCGCTACCAGGACGTCGTCCAGGTACACTTGCACGCCCTCCAGATCTGCGAGCATGCTCTCCATCTTCCTCTGAAAAATCGCCGGCGCGGAAGCAACTTCAAACGGAAGGCGATTGAAGCTGTAAAGGCCACGATGGGTGTTGATGACTGTTAATTCCTTCGACTCTTCATCCAATGCCACCTGGCTGTAAGCATCCTTAAGGTCTAAGGTGCTAAATAAAGAACCGCCCCGCAACGACGCAAACATATCAGCTATGTTAGGTAGCGGATACTGCTCTGTGTTGCACGCCATGTTCGTTGTCAACTTAAAATTGCCGCACAGGCGTATCGAGCCATTCTTTTTCTGCACCGGTACAATCGGTGCTGCCCACTCCGAATGGCTTACAGGTGAGAGAACTCCGGCCTCTACCAACCGATCCAGCTCCTCTGACACTTTGTCACGAAACGCGTATGGAACAGGTCGTGCCCTCATAAACTTCGGCACCGCTCCCTCCCTCAAATGAAAACGTACCGGCGGCCCCTTGATGGTTCACAGGCCTGGCTCGAACAGGTCCTGAAACTGCAACAGCAGGTCTTCCAGCTTTCTCGTTGAGCCTGCAACCACGCTTGACACCAGAGGGTCCAGTAAGTTCAGTTTGCCGGTTACGTCTCGACCACACAGGCTTGCTCCGGGGCAGTTCACAACCACGAGCGAAGCCGGCACCGTGACGTCATGGACGGTCGCCCTCATGTGTAGCTCCCCGAGGATGGGCAGCTGTCCCAAGTAGCATCGGAGACTCAGCTTGGTTGCCGACCAATGGTCCTTCTGCTCCACTTCTCCACTTCGGGATAATTTGAGTACGCGTCAAACGCAATGAGGTACGTTTTTTCCAGCGTACTCGCACAAATCGGCGCCAACTCGGGACCATGGCTGAGACGGTGTCTGCCTCATTAATAGGGGCTCTGTTGGCTGCTGATACGCAAACTGCTTGCATGTAGCACACTTTCTAATCATGTCCTGAATCTCAGATGTCATGCCCGGCCAAAACATCAAAAGCCGCGCTTTGGCTTTACACTTGTTGCTGCCCAAGTGCCCTTCATGAAGCCTCTTCAGCATATCTAGGCGGAGACTCTTCGGTATCACTACCTTAGCACCTTTGAAGAGCATGCCGTAAATCACCGACAACTCAGAAGAATATGCCTTAAAGTCTCCTACCACCGGCCAGTTGTTTTGAACAGACTTGACCACAGTGCCCAACACCACATCGTTCGCTGTTTCCCGTCTGAGCCTCATGGACGTTGCCTCACTCACCAAGCTTGAGAGGACGGAGATTGCGTGAACCTCCACGTCATTGTGCGGTGCCCCCTTTTGGCTGCCTGGTAACGGTGCCCGTGAGAGCGCATCTGCCAGGACGAGCTGTTTGCCAGGGACGAACTGGAAGCAATAGTCATACTTCATTAGTCGGATAAAAAAACGTTGAAGACGGGGCGGCATGTCGCCAAGAGATTTTTTAGAGATGGCGATTAGGGGCTGATGGTCTGTTTCTAGAGTTATTCTCCTGCCGTAGATGAAGTCATGGAACTTCTCACAGCCGTAAACAGTTCCAAGTGTTTCCTTTTCTATTTGGGAGTACCTTGACTCACATTCGGTGAGCATTCTAGAGCCGTAAGCTACTAGACGCCAGTTGGCCCCATGTAGTTGAAACAACGCTGCACCAAGGCCGTACCTTGATGCGTCTGTAGACACCTTGGTATCCCGTGTGGGATCGTAGATCGCCAGCAGTGGCGCGTTTGTTAGCACCACTTTGAGGTCGTGCCATTCTTGTGCGTGGTGTGGCTCCCAGACGAAAGGCACATCGTCCCTCATAAGACTTCGGAGCAGCTTCGTCTTCTCCGTGCAGCAAGGTATGTACTTGCTGAAATATGTGACAATTCCAAGGATTCGCTGAACCTCTTTTTTAGTAGTTGGAGCTGGCATCTGCACAACACTCTCGACTAAACAGGGGTCAGGCCTAATCCCTGCCTTGCTTATTTGATCTCCCAAATAAGTGATTTCGCTCACTCCGAACTGGCACTTCCCAGCATTCAGGGTGATGCCACTCTTGCGCGCAGCTTCGAGAGCATTACGCAGCCGCTCGTCATGTTCCGCTTTGTTGGTTCCCCAAATTAACACATCATCTATGTACACACGTACGCCTGGAAGACCGTCGAATATCTGAGTCATCGCTTTCTGAAAAACTTCCGGCGCTGATGCTATGCCGAACGGTAATCGCAAAAAGCGATAACGACCGAAAGGCGTACTGAATGTGCAGATTCGCGATGTTGCGTCTTCCAGCGGTATTTGATTGAAGACCGCGTTCGCATCAAGTCTCGAAAAGACAGCGTCCAACGTCTCTTCTACTCATGCAGATGTGTGAGAATGGCACCAGAAGCACGCCTGCAGTTGCCGCGCCTGCCACCGGAGGCCCTTCGCAGTCGACGTCCACCGATGGGGCCAATGGGTCCGATCGCACGAGGTCACCACCACCACCTAGGGCAAGAACTGCGACACTGCAAGGTATGAATATCAATATTCACTAAGCATTTTATGATTATTTTTTGTGCAGTGTTTCCAGGACCACTTGCATCTTACTTGAGTAATTTCTACTCCAGGCAAGTCTTGTACTAGACATCAAGACTCCCAATCAATTGGAAGGAAGCATGCTGAATTGAGCAGTGTCAAACACTTTTGCCTTCCCAAGCACGAAGAACCTCAAATTGCATGTTTCGTTAATTGTGTTGTTCAGCAAGTAGTCTAAACTAAGCTCTTCCTGCTGGAAATTGTTTGCTTTTTATGGGTGCAGCTTGTGGGAATTTCATTTTTTCAAGAACAATTCGAAGTAGGTAGCACAGTGCTGAAAAGAGCTGCAGGAGTGGGTGCTTATGTAGCTACCTACATGCCACAAGCTAAATTAAGCACCTGTGTTGAGCACCTGATTGTTTTGAGTGTGTGAGCCATCAACACAAAGTGCCCAAACTCCCTATAAGAGCTGTCCAAACGGCATGTTTTCTGCCGTTCGTGGCATTTGCTGTACCAGCAGTGGAGGTTTTCCTACGCTTCCCATCTGCTCTCATACATTCTTTTTGTCAGGAGAAAAGCTTCCCTGTGGTAGCCTGCTTTCCCCGCGGCAAAAAGAATGTACCGTAGAATACCGCGCATCCGTCCATTCCGCATTAAGCACCCATATCCAAAGTTTTAAGATATGAAAAAATATGCACAGTACATTTATATGTAAAATTAATGACCGGACAAGTGCCAATCCCCCATTTTTTCGTGATTATCTCTAAATTTTGAGTGGGCGCTTGTCCGGTATTTTAAACTATGAAGGCGGATATAGAGTGTAAAAAAGCCTTCACTTCCGTCACGGCAAAAGTAGCAAATGGCCGGAAATGAATCCTATTTGGACAGCCCTTTACGTTGCTTTGGATAAAGTGCGGCAGCAGTGTTGAGGAAGGACTAACAAAAAAGGCAGGTTGAGCAGCAGGCAGTACCACACTAGTGAGGCTTCACTATTTTGATTGGCACTGTACCTACACGTGTGCTGAAGCCTAGGTTCTTCGGTCCGGCATTAGGTATCCCATGTGCAACGGCTGCAATTATTCTTAATTTACATTCAAAGCATAGTGAATGAAATATGATTTTGCCTGGGGACTCCATTAGCTGCCAATGTTAGTTGTTTGGGGGTTTTATGGCGCAACAGCAACGGAGGCCATACTGCGCCAAACAAAGTTAAAAGGAAAACAAGCTGTTATTGTTACTGTGCTACAAAATAATAATTAGCTATGCGCAACTAGATCTGATTAATATAACCTGCGTTAGTAATATAAGTCAATAGACGGTCAAATGGGATGAGGGGATATTCTCCCAGTAAAAGAGCAGGATGGAATGGAATTTGGAAATGAAACAATTCAGGAAAGTGGGTATGACGTTCATTGTCCAAAGCTGGACACAGCCACAAGATATGCATGATGGTAAGTGTATCCCCACAATGCTCACACACCGGTGGGTCCTCCCCACTAAGGAGATATTTGTGTGATATGTAAGAATGACCGATTCTAAGTCGACACAACAATACTTCATGGAATCGGTTCCTGTGAGAAGAGTTCTCCCAGAACCCGAGAACCGGCTTCGTAATATGAAGTTTATTGTTGTACTCCATGTTCCATTCAGACTGCCATAAACGAAGAAGGGATGACTTTATTACAGGTTTAATGTCTTGGTGTGGCAAACAGGCGTGAGACGGGGGAAGATTACCTGAGGATGTAGAAAGTCTGTCTGCTTCCTCGTTACCTTTTATTCCCATATGACTGGGCACCCAACAAAATTTTATATTTAGGCCTCCATGTACAGCTTTATTGAGCTTATTTCGTAGTTGCTGCACCAGCATATTTTTAGTAACTCTCAAAGAGCATACTGCGGTAACAGCACTCTGGGAGTCTATGAATAGGACAGCCTGCTTTATTTTAGCTCGGAGAATATAATATATGGCCATAGATATTGCATAAACTTCAGCTGTAAAAATGCTGGAGGAAGTATTTAGACGTTTCACTTTAATAAAACAATCAGAATGTACGGCGCTGCCAACAAATGACGACGTCTTAGCACCATCAGTGTAAAAATGTGTGTAGCCTTCATACTTCTTCTCAAGCTCAGAAAATTCCTGTTGGATGATAAGGGCAGAGACGCTATGTTTATTAAACCTTGTGAGAGCCCAGTCACAAGCAAATGGCACTATGTCCCAGGGGGCAACACACTCTACATTCTGCATAAGATTAACTTTGTCCAAACAAAGATCAAGTGAGGAACCAAATTCCTGTACTCGGAAACTCAAGGGCCTTATGATGCTTGGCCTATTCTGGAAGAGGCGGCAATATCTAGATTTTTGGAGGGAGTTGTAGGTTGGATGATTACGGTTCGCAAGTATCTTGTAGTGGTATGTTAAGCTTAGATGTTGGCGTCTTTTCTCGAGTGACATCTCATTTGATTCAGCATACAGGCTGAGGACGGGGGACGTCCGAAAAGCACCTGTTGCGAGTCGCAGTCCAAGGTGATGGACTGGATCCAACATCTTGAGCGCGGAGAGTCGTGCAGAACCGTAAACTGGAGCCCCATAGTCGAGACGGGATCGAACAAGAGCGTTGTAGAGCCGTAGAAGGCATTTCCTGTCAGATCCCCAAGTTTTATGGGCTAAGACTTTCAAAATATTCGCAGTTTTGAGACATTTTTCTTTGAATGACTTCAGGTGAGAAATGAAATTGAGCTTTTTATCAAAGGTAACACCTAAGAACTTGTGCTCTTTCCTGACAGGGATGCAGGTTCTTTGCAGTTTTAAGGATGGATCCAGTGATAGACCACAGCGTAGAGAAAATGGGACACAGACGCTTTTCTCGGGAGAAAACTTAAAACCATTTTGGTCCGGCCACTTAGCAAGCTTATTTATGGCCAGCTGTAGCTGGCGCTCACAGCTCGAGAGGTTGCACGACGACGCTGAGATCTGGATATCGTCAACATAAAGCGAGTATGTAATGGACGGTGGCAAAACCTGAGCGAGAGTTCATTTTGATAACAAAAAGTGTAACACTCAAGATACCTCCCTGGGGAACCCCATTTTCTTGAACGAAAGGATCCGACAAAACAGTTCCTAATCTAACCTGAAACGTCCTGTCCGTCAAAAAATCTTTTATGCACTGCAGCATACGGCCACGAATTCCGTAGCTATAAAGGTCTTGGAGGATGCCATATCTCCATGCTGTATCGTAGGCCTTTTTTCAAGTCAAAAAAGATCGATACACAATTCTGCCTATTCACGAAGGCTTCACGTATGGCCGTTTCTAAGCGCACCAAATGATCCAAAGTGGATCGTCCTCGGCGGAACCCACACTGATTGTTATCCAAAATACCTTCCTTTTCTAGAACGTACATTAGCCGCCTGTTTATCAGTCTTTCATATGTCTTCCCAAGGCAGCTGGTTAAAGCTATCGGACGGTAACTAGAAGGCAGAGATGGATCCTTACCCGGCTTCAAGAGAGGGATAATGTGTGCACGTTTCCAAGCCGCTGGAAAGCTAGCCCTTTTCCACAATGAATTGAAGAAATTAAGAAGGGATTTAAGAGATTCTGGAGAGAGATTACGCAGCATTTCGTAATGCAGTCCATCGGGTCCAGGAGCAGAGAGTTTTTTTATATCAAGGGCACTCTTTAGCTCGTACTGTGTGAACAGCTGATTATAAGGTGCAGCGTTTGATCCCGTTGTGACTATATTATGTTGCTCTGCACGTCGTTTAAACAACTTGAAGGAATCTGAATAACTAGAGGAGCTGGACACCGAACAGAAGTACTTCCCAAGAACGTTGGCAGTATCTTTCAGTGATGCACATGGGGGGTTGAAAACGGGAATCGTGAACCCCCTGTAGTCCCCTTTGATTCTCTTGAATCTGTCCCAGACCTCCTTAGCAGTTACAAAGCTGCTTAGAGACGACACATATTTAATCCAGGTTTTCCGTTTCGATCGCTTACGGGTCCACCAGGCTTTAGCTTTTCGTTTTTTAAACTCAACCAGGTTTATTGAGGTGGGATACCGCCTGAACTTGCCCCATGCCTTATTTTGCTCCGTGCGCGTAATCGCACACTCCTTATTCCACCAAGGTTTGCACTTACGAGGCAGATTACCGGTAGTTTGGGGAATTGACTGCTGAGCGGCATTTATTATCTGCTCTGTCACATAATGTGGCTTCATCCGCAGTCATGGAGGAAAGCAGGGATGTATCTAGCATGGAGCTTAACTTAAAAAGAGACCAATCGGCCTTGTCCAACTTCCACCGAGGCATTCGTTTTAACAGAGTGGGAAGACAAATGTCGCTCTCTAAAGTAATAGGAAAGTGGTCACTCCCAAAAGGGTTATTAAGAACCTGCCAAGAAAAACAAGGCAGTAATGAAGGTGATGCAATAGATAAATCAATAGATGTAAATGAATTGTGAGCTGAACTAAAGAATGTAGGCTCCCTCTTATTAAAACGACATATTTGAGACAATAGTAAAAACTGCTCAATTACTCTGCCTCGAGAATCGAGACGAGTACTGCCCCACATAGGATGATGGGCATTAAAATCACCTAAAATTAAAAAGGGTTGAGGGAGTTGTCCCACGAGTCCTTGGAGCTCAGAGAGATGCAGGGGAACATTTGGAGGCAAATAAATAGAAACGACTGTTATAAGACGGTCTAAAAGAACACGTACCGCTACGGCCTCCAGTGGGGTGCACAGTGGGACCTCGGAGCAGGCAACCCCGCTCTGCACAATCACTGCCACCCCCCAGAATTGGAATTAACACAATCTTTACGAAAAACTTGATGACGCCTTAAAATCTGTGTATGATGAGCTTGGAGATGGGTTTCTTGTAACGCGAGGGCAATAGGCCGAAGATCATCCATAAAATAGTTAACGTCCTCAATATTAGGTAAAAGACCACGACAGTTCCACTGCATAAAATGTAAATTCTTCGTTTATCTAAAAAGGTGAAATGTAAAATTAAAGAGAGGAAATGAAAAATTGAGAGTATTAAATTAATAGTTATTTGGGAGGGACCACTGGCTTTTTCCCTTTGGATTTCAAAGTCTGCCACTCCATGTCATCCTGGTCGGATGCAAGAGTGGGTGACTCGGAGGTATCATCCATCGCCTCCACTTCTGGAGGCGAGTCTTTACCTGAAGGTTTTGGCTGGTTCGTTGCACGGGGTGGCTTGCCCCGGCCACGACCAGCTGAAGAGGTACCGGAGGTGCTGGGTAGAGTGTCTTTCAACTCTGCCTCCTCCGGCCCCTTGGGTACTGAGGGAGCGGCACGAGGGTCGTGCCGCTCTTTCGAAGAGGAGGTCCTCTCTGAGGAGGTCGGGCGGGAGTTTCGCCCCTTCTCCCCAAAGGAGGACCGCGATGTGCGAACAGGTACGGCATTTGCCGGCCTGTCTGGAACCAGCGAAGCAGCCTGTGCACTCCCTCCAGGAGGAGGGGGGCACTGCTGCCCTAGCTGGGGGGTTGGGGCCTTGAGGGCTGCCTCCAGAACCTCAGGTGAGACCTGGGTAGCCCTCGATTCCGAACGTGGCGCAAGACCTCTGCGCGCCACGTCGGCGTAGGATCCCTTCGACATAAAGGAATACCGTTTCTTAGCTTCGATATAACTGATGTTTTCTTTGACTTTGATAGCAATGATTTCTTTTTCTCGTTTCCAGATGGGACAGCCACGATAATAAGTGGGGTGTGGTCCATTGCAATTAATGCAGTGGGCAACATTCTCACAAATGTCAGAGAAGTGATCTTGACTGCCACACTTCGCACATGTCTCCTTCCCTCGACAGCTGCGTGTTCCGTGGCCAAAACGCTGGCAACGGAAGCACCGCTGGGGGTTGGGTACGTAAGGGCGGATGTGGCAGTTCAGGTATCCAGCCTTGATTGTTTCTGGTAGTGTATGCCTCTCAAAAGTAAGTATGACATGTTTTGAAGGGACTTCTTCACCATCTTTTCTAAACATAATGCGTTTTACTGCAACGACACCGGCACCTTGGAGTCCCTCGAGGAGTTCTTCCTCACTAGTGAGCAAGAAGTCGTCCTCGGAGAGGACTCCGCGGATGGTGTTAAGTGTGCGGTGAGGGCTCACCGACACTTTCACTTCAAGGATGGTGTTCAGCTTGAGAATTGCTTCGCTTTGCTTTTTGTTGTTTACTTCCACTAGGAGGTCTCCAGAGTGGAGTTTTTTAGCCTTGTAGGAAAACCCTACAAGCTGTTCAAGTACTTTGGCTACAACAAATGGTGATAGCTTTGGTTGGTTGGTTGGTTGATTTGGTGTTTATGGCGCAAAAGCTACTAAGGCCATAGAGCGCCAAAAACGAGACTATTGCTGGAAAAGGTTTGGAGAGAAAAAAGAGGCTTTAGTAGCCAGTGATTAGATAAAAGATGGTAATGGGGTACCAAAAGGTAAAAGGGTGATTGGCATGATCTGTAGGTTAAGAAAGCTACAATCGGTGTAGAAGGCCGATACTATCTAAAAATTTGAAAACATTAGTATGTGTCACAAGAGAATCATCACTTAAGAGCAGAGCTGGGTGTAGTGGGACTTGTTCTTGATACAGCTGCGAAAAATACAAAAGCCGTTCTTCATGATAAGCGGGACATTCAACTAGAATATGAAGAATGCTTAAGGCATTGTCACACTGCTCACAAGTGGGGGCATCTTCCCCATGAAGGAGGTAGCCATGAGTCAGATGAGTGTGACCAATCCTGAGCCGGCAAAGGACAACCTCAAAAAAGCGTTCCTGGTGGCGTGCACTCTGCCATTCGCTCAAAAGAGGTTTGATCATGTGCAACTTGTTGCCGATTTCTTGGTCCCATTCAGCCTGCCATTTGCACTTAACGTGATGCCTGAGAAGGCCTTTGTAGTCTGTATAAGGAATGCTGTGGAGGTCAACTGTTCGTTTTACACAAGTACTTGCTGCGCGATCTGCTGCCTCATTGCCCGGAACGCCCACGTGGCTGGGAATCCAGCAAAATACAATCTCGTATCCCTGTCTTGAGGCAGCAACAACCTTATTTCGCAGTTCAAGGAGCAGGAAGTGCTTGAGGGGTGTTAGTGAAGACAGTGCATGCAATGCACTGAGGGAGTCTGTGTATACGATGGAGCGAGAGAGCTTTTTATCAAGTATGAAGCCTATGGTAAGAAGCAGACCATAGAGCTCCGCTGTAAAAATAGAAGCAGAGGAGTTGATTCGCCTAACAAGCTGAACTGTTGGGCCAATCATGGAACACCCAGCAGCAGATTCCGTCTTTGTACCATCTGTGTAGAAGCTTACATATTCGGAATACTGACATTGCAGTGCTAAGAATTCCTGAAGAAACACACCATTAGAAGTATCAGCTTTCTTGTATCGCGTGAGTGAAAGGTCACACTTAATGACTGGGTGCTCCCAAGGTGCTCCCGCAACAGTAGACTGCACTACCGGGGGCTTCCAATCGAGTCCCATGTTCACACTGGCACTTTTCAATCTCAAAGAGAAGGGAGGCACAATTGTGGCTTTGTTTTGAAACACCCTTTCAGAGCGCATGTCTTCCACAGCCATTCGCGCAGGGTGATCAGAGATGGACCTGACTCTCAGGGAATACATAAAGCCCAGAGAAAATCTTCTCTTCTCAAGAGATAGCTCGTTGGCCTCTGCATACAGACTTGGCACAGGAGACGTGCGAAAGGCACCCGTCGCCAATCGCAATCCAAGATGATGAATAGGGTCCAGCATTTTTAGAATGGAAGGCCTAGCTGAACCGTAAACAATACTGCCATAGTCCAGTCGTGATCGCACTATCGAGCGATATATCCTCAAAAGGCACGTCCGGTCAGAACCCCAGGATCGGTGGAACAGGACTTTAAGAGTATTAAGTGATTTGTAAGCTTTTAATCTTAGATTCTTAATATGGGCACCAAAGGTTAGTTTGCTGTCAAATGTAAGACCCAGAAACTTGTACTCACGCTTCACAGAAATTGTGGAGTTGTTTAGTGCAAGAACAGGTTCTGGAAGTAGTCCGCGTTTCCGAGAAAAGCACACACAAATTGTTTTATCTGAGGAAAACTTAAACCCATTTTGATTGGCCCAGGTTGATAGCCTATTGATAGTTAGCTGAATTCGTCGCTCACAGAGTGACAGATTGTAAGACGACACTGAGATCTGAAGGTCGTCTACATAGAGTGAATATTGCACCGATGGGGGGATAGCCAATGCAAGGGAGTTCATTTTGACAATAAACAAAGTGACACTAAGAACGCCTCCCTGAGGGACGCCATTTTCCTGGACAAACTTTAGATAAGGCTGTTCCTATCTGAACACGAAAGGAGCGCCTGCTGAGGTAGCTCTCAATGGTACGAAGCATTCGACCATGGATACCCATATCATACAAGTCCCTCAGTGTACCAAAACGCCAGGCTGTATCGTAGACTTTTTCGAGGTCAAAAAATACAGATAGGCAATGTTGTTTATGAACGAAGGCCTCACGCACGACTGTCTCCAGCCGTACTAAATGGTCAAGAGTGGACCGAGACGAACAATAGCCGCATTGATTCACATCTAGATGTCTATTTAGTTCAAGGAAATACATCAATCTTTTGTTAATTATTCGTTCAAGAGTCTTTCCAAAGCAGCTAGTCAAAGCGATAGGCCTATAACTAGCTGCACAGGATGGATCTTTACCGGGCTTGAGTATGGGTATGATTGTTGCCATTCTCCAGTCCAATGGAAAGTAGCCCTCAAACCAAATACGATTAAAAAGGTATAAAACAATATTAAGTGTGGAAGGATGGAGATGTTGAAGCATATAATAATGAATACCATCTGGACCAGGAGCCGATGACTTACAGTTTTGGAGCACTATGTTCAGTTCGTGTAAGGTAAAGGGGGCATTATAAGCTTCGCGTTCACCGCCAGATGTTTTCAGTACCATACTTTCAGCTTTCCTTTTATGTTGCAGAAAAGCAGGCGAGTAATGCTGCGAGCTGGAAATGAATTCAAAATGCTCGCCAAGGATGTTGCCCTGCTCTTCAAGATTGCTTGGGCATTTTCCATTTCTGGAAAGAAGTGGAATAGTGAAAGCATGATATGAGCCATTTACTTTATGAATCCTGTCCCATACTTCCTTGGAAGAAGTACTACTATTGATAGAGGACGCATATTTTTGCCAGCTCTCGCGTTTCGCTTTCCGACGAATGTACCTAGCACGAGCTTCCATTTTTCGGAAAGATATCAGGTTGTCCCGAGTTGGATAACGTCTTAGAACACTCCAAGCTTTGTTTTGCTGTTTGCGACTCTCTTTACAGTCTTCATTCCACCATGGCTTCGGTCGTCTAGGGAGCTGTCCAGATGACCGAGGGATTGAGAGTGACGCTGCAGTGAGAATATGAGATGTTAAAAGATGGCTGAGCTCATCAATCGAAAGCTGATCGAGGCGAGAACAGGCCAGGAGTGATGACTGCTTAAAAAGGCTCCAGTCTGCTTTTTCAAAGTTCCAGCGTGGATGGCGCGTAGGTGAAGACAGCGGAGTGTCGTTACATCTTAAAATAATGGGGAAGTGGTCACTTCCATGGGGATTCTGATCAACAGTCCATGAAAAATCGGGTAGCAGATCTGCGCTGCCAATAGAAAGATCGATGCATGTAGATGACAAGGATGAAGGACTAAAATATGTAGGATGGCCAGTATTAAAAATGCATAATGACTGTGAAAATAAAATGGATTCGATTATCTTTCCACGTGTATCTGTATGATCACTTCCCCAGAGGGTACTATGTGCGTTAAAATCACCGAGTAAAAGAAAGGGCTCTGGAAGCTGGCTTAAAAGAGAGTCGAGATCTTGTCGCTTCAGAGAAAGAGAAGGTGGAAAATACACTGAACATACAGTTATGGCTTTATGCAACAAGAGACGAACAGCGATAGCTTCGAGTGGCGTCTGAAGCGGAACCTCTGCACATGGAATATGTTTTGGAAGCACCACCGCAACGCCGCCACCAGAAATCGACATGCTAGGGCGGTCTTTACGAAACACACTATAGCGTCTCAGAAAGTTAGTGTGAAATGTATTTAAGTGTGTTTCCTGCGAGCATAAGGCAGATGCCTTATACTCTTCTAAAAGGAACTCAACATCTGCAAGGTTAGTGAATAAGCCACAGCAGTTCCACTGAAGAATTACAGAGCCCATTTTAAAGGATAAAAGATTTCATAAATGAATTAAAGCAATCCTACATGTGCTACACACTAAGGAGGAACCACCGGCTTTTTTCCTTTTTGTTTTGATTCAGCAGTTTGCCATTCCATGTCCTCCTGATCCGAGGAAGGAGCTGAAGAGTCAGCAATGTCAACAGCTCCCTCTGCATCCTGAACCTTGGACGCAGGTTTGCCAGTTCCGACGTGGTCGGAGACCTGGACCACGAGTTTCCGGCCACGGCCAGACCCTGCCGAAGAAGTCTTCGACGTACCAGGTCGAGACCCTCCCACATTCACACTTTCGTCTTTTGACGTTGATGGAGCAGCAGGTGGGCCCCGTTGCTCCGAAACAAGGCGGGCCGCCTCCGAGGGATTGGAACGACGGCCTCGCTCTCCACCTTGAGAAGAGCTACTGGCACGAGGCTGCCGGTCAGCCGGAGGTCGTGCCTGAATCGACTGGGGAGTCTGTGTGCTCCCAGCGTTACCTGGGGCACTCTGCTTCCCCGCAGGTTGTTTCGGAGCCTGAGAGGGGCCTGCCAAATCCTCAAGAGAGAACTGAGTAGCCCTGGACTCCGTACATAGTGCAGGGCCCCTGCGCACCGCGTCGGAGTAGGTACCTTTAGAAATGAAGGAAAACCTTTGTTTTGCTTCAGGGTACGATAGGTTCTCTCTGGCTCGTAAGGTAAGGATCTCCTTTTCTTGTCGCCACAGCGGGCAGGACCGAGAGTAAGCAGGGTGAGAACCCTTGCAGTTCGCGCAGGCAACTGGATCTTCACAGACGTCGGCCACATAGTCGTGGCTGCCACACTTTGCACATGTCTCCCTCCCCCAACAGCTGCACGACCCGTGACCAAAACGCTGGCAACGGAAGCATCACTGTGGGTTCGGGACGTACGGTCTGACACGACAATTCAAGTAGCCAGCTTTGACGAGTGCAGGAAGCGTGTGACGTTCGAACGTCAGGATAAGGTGTTTAGTTCTCACCTCTGCACCGTCACGCCTCGTCATAATGCGTTTGACCGCCACTACTCTAGATGCCCGCAGGCCTTCCAAGATCTCATTTTCACTACTGGAAAGAAGATCATCTTCTGAAATCACCCCTCGAATGGTGTTGAGGGTTTTATGTGTGCTCACTG
The DNA here is from genome assembly GCF_016920785.2 of Ixodes scapularis. Lineage (NCBI taxonomy): Eukaryota > Metazoa > Arthropoda > Arachnida > Ixodida > Ixodidae > Ixodes > Ixodes scapularis. The sequence goes on from NW_024609846.1 coordinate 124,926,733, forward strand.
TTACCTGTATGTCACCTAGGGATGTCAATTTCAGAAGCGTAATGCTCTGGGACTTTTTGGCAACTTCTACAAGAAGATCACCAGAATGCAGTTTCTTTGCCTTGTAATCAGCACCAATCTGGCTGTCAAGAACCTTCGCTACAAGAAACGGTGACATCTTAGAGAGAGGTTTGTCAGGGACCTTGGAGTGAATCACCATGAATCTGGAAAATGTTTCATCATCTTTATCTTTTACTATGACAGTTCGTTCGGGACGATGCCTCTTAGCGGCCCGTCCAGAACTGGGGGTTTTGGTTTGGGGGGTTGCCATAAGAGGCGAAGTTTGTTCGGAACCTGTGGTGTGCCGCCCACCACGGAGCCCAACTAGGGAATAGATAACGCACCATAACAAAAAGGGCTTTGCTGGAAACGTTATGCTATTAGCACTGCCCAGGAACTATACTCAAGTGTGGTTCTGGACAAGGGGTCTGTCGCCACCCAAGGTTAGCCCTTGCCACCAGAGAAGTTGAAAAAGGAAAGAAGAGAAATGAGAAGAGTGAAAAGGAGGAGAAGACAAGGGTGAAAGTAGAGAGGGGATAGTAGAAGTGGCGACTAGACTGAATCATCCTGGCCGGGCCATACCAGGACTCCCGTCTATGAGAAGCGGGGGCCGAAGTGGTGTATTGCCTCGCCCAGGGGGCCCCGAAGGGTCCAAACCTACCCCAGGCTCGGCTCAACCACCAGGATGCCCTTTTCCCCAGACACGGGAAAGCCACGCACAGCCAGACGTGGGCGGGCGAACCCGCATGGCTCGGGGTCCGTGGAGACGCCACTCTCCAAACACCTGCTTTCACAGGTGCCCCCTGCGGGGGTGATAGCTTTGACACTGGTTTCTGTTCATCAAGAGAATGAACAACGAAAAACTTCGTAAAACTTTCTATCTCAGATTCTTTTTCGATGGTCTTGTGTTCAGGACAGCGCCTTTAAGGGCGTGCCCCGAACAGGGTTTGGAAGAGAGGGGCGCCATAAGAGGGCAAGGAGTGTTCGGAATCTATGGCGCGCCGCCCACCACGGAGCCCAACGAGGGAATAGGTAACACCCCATAACAAATATGGCTTTGCTGGAAGCATTACTCTATTAGCGCTACCCAGAAACTATAACCAGGTGTGGTTCCGGACGAGAGTATCTGTCGCCACCCAAGGTTAGCCCTTGCCGCCAAAGGAGTTGAAAAAGGAAAGAAGAGAAATAAGGAGAGTGAAAAGGATCAGAAGATAAAGGGTGAAAGAAGGGAGGGGATAGTAGAAGTGGCGACTGACTGAATCATCCTGGTCGAGCCAAGCCAGGACACCCGTCTACGGGAAGCAGGGGCCGAAGTGGTGTATTGCCTCGCCCGGGGGGCCCCGAAGGGTCCAAAGCTACCCCAGGCTCGGCTCAACCACCAGGATGCCCTTTTCCCCGGACACGGGAAAGCCACGCACAGCCAGACGTGGGCGGGCGAACCCGCATGGCTCGGGGTCCGTGGAGACGCCACTCTCCAAACACCTGCTTTCACAGGTGCCCCCTGCGGGGCATTAGCTGCCAGTGATTGGGTTAAATATGTTCACTACAGCTGTTGACAATGCCCACCCGAGTGAGTTAATTCTTTTTGAGGTGCTTGGTTTGCAATAATCAGTTTCATCTTAATAAGGTGGTACAACAAGAGCTACAAATGTGGGCTCAAATGTGTGGAAGGCACTTTTAAAGCAGGGGTGCACCTCTTATCAGAAAGGACAGAACGAGCCGGTTGGTAAGGATAATTAAACTTGAAGAAAACGAGAAGGACGGACAACCACAAACTTCCAATAGAAGTTTGTGGTCGTCCGTCCTTCTTGTTTTCTTCCTCAACTTTAATTCTAATGAGAACATATCAGGAAATTAGAAACAACCAGTTGCTTATCGTTGTACGGGTGAACCATATCAGAACTGTTTTCACTCTGCTGTCATTTTTCCTGATTGCACATGATTTTCTGCAGGAAAGAAGAAAACTCGCGGTGGGGGCGTGGCCGCCTCCTTGCAGCAGCGCAGTCATCAGGAGCGAGCCATTCGAGAGAGGGAGCTCGATATAGAAGAGCGGAGACTCGCTCTAGATGAAAAACGGCTGGAGTTCGAGCGTGAACGATTTGCCGAGGAAGCCCAGGCGAGAGCCGAGGAAAGGCGCAAGCTCTCCGAACAGCGACGGATCATGTTCGAGTTCCTGCTCGCTCAGGCCAAAAGGAGTTGGAAGATTTGTGGCTCTACTTCCAATAAATGGAAATGACACATTTTATTGAATATGATCTGCAAAACATTTCAGTAATAAAGGACACCATTTGCAGTGGCAAATCTTGTTTTAACCATGAACACATCAGAAGAAGAAAAAAAGTAGATTGATATAGTCTGCAAGTTTTTGATTTTGCTGAAAATATATATGTACAATGCTTAAGGGCAGGTAGACACGCTGTACAATATAAACATGTTGGATGGCACAGTCTAACGAGGTGAAAGCAGATTTGAAGGAAAACCAGCTGCTACTTGGAAAGCTTGGCAACGAGACACCTATTTCTGTCATCTATTTTGCTACTGTAAAAATGGCACGCACTATCCCACTTACATCATAGTTCATTGAAATTGCCTAGTGCTTCATCCATACTCTGTTTACCATTAAGCTGAGACTGCAGCTAATGCCACAAACACGAAAGCTCGGGGCAGCTGCTTTGAAGTGTTCTTAAAGCAGAAAAAGCACTCGTGCTAGAAATGCACCTCTCGAAGCTAGGAGTGCGGTCTAGCTCGCACTTGCACTTTGGCTGCAGTCTCAGCTGAAGGGTGAACAAAGTATAGTTGGGTGTTGTCACATGCACAACTATTCACGGCAGTGCACTTGTAAGCAAAAAGCAAATTGTTGCGTGTATGTTTATACAGCCGGAAGTTAGTCTGCCTCAGTGGGCATCTGGTGTCTCAGCTGTAGATGAGCAATTTAGCCAGTGCGGTACAACCGCTAACCTGGGGTCTTTAACGTGCACCACGCAGTAGTGATACGCGACCGCACGCCGGTACGATGCTCATCCAGATCGAAACGAGCAGGGGCGGGGATTGAACCCAGGATCCCTGGGTTCTGTACTTGTAAGAGATTGAGGCTTTTTTAGAAGGCACTCTGTCATTTTTAAGTATCGGCAATTTGCCAGCCTTTCATACCACATAAAATCAAACAAAAAAAGCTATTACCTAGACATAGGCTGGAGATATTCTATCAGTGTCGGAGGTTCCAGATAAAAAAAGCTAGTGATCTGGCTTCCATAGATACAGGTGTGGCAGTTTGACAGAAGGACAGCCACCCTGTACATGAGAGCCACTTTTTGCTTGCGGATCTTTTGATTCTTTTTAAAATCAACAAAGGCAAATTCAGCGACAACCTTGTTGAACCCCCATTCAACGGCTTGCGTTACGGTACTCATCGCTTTGTTAAATTCCACCTGTGCTGGGGTCGCCTTTGAGCCATAAGGCTCGAGCAGAAGTGGCCTCAAGGGATAGGCCGGGTCACCATACAGCACATATGAGTGGCCATCCACCAACTGCAACAATTTGTCGTAGAGCCGGCTCTCTCGCAGCATACCTGCAGGGGAATGAATTGATGCAGGAGATTAAGTGTGAATCCTCTGCAATTAATTTACATTCAGTTTTAGCACAAATAAGTGGAGCATTTCTGCAGGCAATACAAATAATTAACAAAGTTACCCGGAGTAAAAAATAAAGTGTAGACATGCCATGAGGTTCCTGTAAGGTAAGTCAACATCACTTTGAATAAATTCTATCCCATCGCCATACAGCGAATTGTGTTCATAATGCTGAGGGCTCCACAGATAAAAACAGGCTTTAAAACTCCTCCTCCAAGCCACCACTCATGACCATACCTCGGCAAATTCATTCATGAACTGGCTCATTCACCTTCATTCACATTCACGGCGTGAATCTGAATGGCCCTGTATGAATTATTGAAATCGAAAAAAATCATGATGTGGTGGTGAATGACTTTGTGAATTTGAATAAATTCGTAATGTGATGGTGAATGACTTCGTGAATTTGAATGAATTCGTGATGTGATGGTAATTGAAGTCGTGATGTGATGGTGAATGACTTCGTGAATTTGAATGAACTCATGATGAGTTGTGATTGTGAATGACTTCATGAAGTGAAGAATTCATTGTGATGTGAATGACTCAATGAACTCGTGACGTGATGGTGAATGGCTGGTGAACACAATGAATCTGTGATGTGAGTGGCTCGTGAACTTGATAAGTTTGTGATGGGAAGTAATACCGTAAACTTAATTCTCGACGTGATAGTGAGTACGGTTATGAATCCAGAATAGGCGGAAAACGTGTTACGTTTTCATCCTTCACCGCAAACGACAGGGACCCATTTGACTTTAGCGGTTTGGGCATCAGCCTCGCTGCGTAGCCGTGCGCGCCTCAGCGCGGTGGCCCTTTGTCGAGTCAGGTCCTTGTTTTAAGTGGCTTACACAAAAAGGCGCCACAGTCCTATTCCGCAAGAACTGCGAACTCGTGAAGGGCTACCAGCCGTAAAGTCAAATTTAGTCAGGATGAACCTGAATGACTTCGTGAGTCATGTGCCATTCATGATGTGATGGTGAATTCCAGTGAATTCGTGTTGTGAATAACTTCGTGAAGTGATGGTGAATTCAGATGACTTTGTGAAGTGATGGTGAATTCGGATTAATTCATGATGTGATGGTGAATTTTGATGAATTCACGATGGTGAATTCCGATGAATTTGGGGTGATGGTGAATGACTTCGTGAATTGATGATGTGATGGTGAATGATTCCGTGAACTTGGAGGCGGCGGTGATGTGATGGGGAGGAATCCTTGGTGCGGTTCAACGACATGATGTGAAGGGGATGAATTCTCGGCGGAGTTTGAAAGCCGTGATGTGAAGGGGATGAAGTTTTGGCACGGTTGAACGCCGCGATGTGAAGGGCTATGAACTTGGGAGGTCGGAGTACCTTGCGACGTGAATGTGAATGAATTTGGAGACGTGATTTTGGTCGTAATGTGATGGTGAATGAAGGGGCTCTAAAATGCCGACCTATGCTCATGACCCAGCCACATATGGATTATGGACACTGCTGATTTAGTCATAATGCCCTCGCTAATCAACTGTTTTTGCCAAATTACCCAAGCACCAAGGAGCACTCTGGGGATGTGTATGAACTGCATGCGCTCACCTTAGCAATCTAAGAAAGTTTAACTAAATACCCAAAATGAGGCATTGACAAACAGACATGCAAAGTACCATTTGTTTTATAGACCAACACGCGGCCCTGACATCATGCAGCTGCGGTGGCGCTGTCGGCGGCACAGCGCCATGAGCAGACGCTTCACTCCTCCCAAATTCGATTTCTGCTCACACGCAGTGCCCACACCTGGTGTGGGCAAAGGCGGGCTTGTTTGTAAACAGCGTGTCGGTCTATATTTTCGCTTTAAAAGTTACTGCTGCAGACATCATGAGTACCACTTGTAACTAAACTCTCAGCATGCTCCTTGGTGCTCGGGTAATTTAACGAAGGGACTATTCTTTTTGGAACTTCACCAGCTTTTCAAAAGTGCAGTTGGGAGACGTTAACTGCATTTTCTCTGTGTTGTAGATCCTGTTGTTGTATGCCCCCTCGAGTCTCCTTCTTTTCAATACAGCTGCGCACTGCAGAGAAGTGCACACATGCAATGCAGGGAAGCTACTACATTTGCATGTCTTTCTTTTCCTTCCTTTTTCATTTGTTTCCCAATTGACCAGGAGGTGCAAGAGACTAAGCCACAGTGCGTAATGAGGACTCTGCCGCCTTTTACAGTTCTAGCAAGAGGCAGTTTAACTATAAGGGCAGGTCTTGAGGCCTGCCCTTATAGTTCTCAAATATCCATTGTATTTGTTTTTGTGAAATGAGCAGCTTATTTCAATTTGTTGATGTCATGCTATTGTAATAGCCATTCTCATGTAACACGCCCTGCAAGCCATAGGATCATGGCTAATGCCGCCTCATTGATTCGCAAGAATTGTCTCTCAGCCCTTCTTTATTTCTGCAACCACTTTTCAGGCGGTTTCTAGCAATTCCTGGCGATTGTTTCATTGGTGTGCCCCATAACAGGGCAGCTGAAGGAACAGAAAGCAGGAGCATTAGTGAAACCTCAACAAAGCTAACACCAAAGATACAGCCTCAGAATGTTGAGTTTGCAGGACATTTTGTAACTGCCAGGTAACTCCACTTTCATAACGCGTTTATGGTCGTGCAAGCTTTTGCAATGGCTTTACTCGCTCGTGATGTCGATGCCCTTTGCCTTTTGTTTCATCAAGGCTGTAAATGAAAAATCCTGCAACCACCAGTGAACACTACACAATGAGCCTTGTGTTGTTTTTAAACACTTCGCAAAATCGGAATTTACAATGTGGTTATGGTGTCGATGACAACAACCTCACCGCTTGGGCGAACTTTCTATTGTGGGGCCCTAAACGTAAAAGAAATATGGGGTTTTAGTGAATTTTTGAACCGCAGAATTAAGCTTGTCTTGCATCAGAATCGTCCGCCTAAAAATAAACACTTGCATTGGCGGATCTTTGCCGCTGCATATTGACACTTTCTGCCCCTTCTTGGAAAGCCCAGTAGCTGGTGCGGCCTTTTGGAATGTGCACTGGGAGCTTGATGCAAACTTTCTCTCCTGGCTTGAACTGGCTGACCTTGGCTTCCCGGCGGGTCCGTGTATGCTTTGGACTTCCATTGGTACTGGGCCATATGCTCTCGTAGGCTTGCAAGACGTCTTGCCAGGTTCCTCAAGAAGTCTCTGGATGGTCCCCCGACAATGGCCAGTTTCGTCTTGGGACGGTGTCCGTGAAGCAGGAAAGCTGGCTTCTCACAATTGGCTGTGTGAGGAGTGCATCGATAGACACCCAGGTACTCTACCACAGCTTCCTTCAGGGGCCGTTGCTCCTGGGCACTGAGTTGCACAAAGTCCTCGAATACACGTTTAAAATGCTCGATTTGGCCGTTGCTTTGAGAATAATACACAGAGGAAAAGGTGTTCTTCACTCCCCGATCTTTCAAGAATACTTCAAACTCGGCAGACATGAACTGACGATTGTAATCGCTGACAAGTTTGGCTGGGTAGCCCTCATGAATAAACACCGGCCATAAAAAAGAAACAATACTTCCCGACGGCACTCATCAGGCACACCTCCGGACACTTAATGAATTCGTCAGTTAACATAATGGCATACCAGTGATCATTTGGCGCACATGACAAAGGTCCCACAATCTTGATTCCAAGTTTCTCCCATGGAGCAGTAGCACACACATAGTGTTGAAACACTTCAATGCCTGACCATTGATTTTGAGGGGCGAACAAGTGATGGCCTCGATTCCAAGTATGTTTGTGCCTTTCGATAGGATGTAGAAATGCACGTCAACGTTTCACTGCTTGTAACCAACCACGGCAACAAAACAACCTGTCACTGCAACATGCCGCTGCGAAAAATCAAACAAATTAACAGCCAATTCCTGTAGCCGAAGCGAAGAATCAGAATTCTTCTAATATGTATCTTCAGAGATTATCCAAACTGCTGACCCGGTGTAAACCAAAATATATAACACCGTTCCCTCGACATGAAGAGAAATGGAGATACTGCTTTTCGTGTACCTGTGGAATACTGAGGACGGCATCCTCGCAGCTATCCAAGCAGCCAACTTCTCTGATGGTGCGGACTTCATTAATGTGGACGGCGGGTACTCATGCAGACAGCATGAAAATGCCAGAATTTTCCAAATGCAGTGCACGTTTTCCTTCTTGTCTTGCATGTACCAAAATTCGCAAGATGTCCCGACGACCTAGAACGGTAGAATTTCTTTCCAGAGGGGGCGGAGGCTCACCTTCCCATGGTTAATCGGCGCTCCGTATAGGCTTAGCGTCTACCTTCTGCATTGCTGAAGCTGATACAAGTTCCTTGGAGTAGCGTATTGTTTCTTCGACCAAACAACCGATGACCAATGCCAGGTCCGGGGTGAGACAAGTACCCTCCAGGAGCAGCCGCTCTCGTAGCTGGTGGATCGACGTCTTTGCAACTAGCTGGTCCTGGATGAGGTCGTCCACCATGGCTACAAACTCGCAGTCGATGACAGGTCCCGTAGTTCAGCAAAAAATGTGTCAATGGATTCCCCAGGTAGCTGCACTCGCTGCCCGAAGCGATGTCGTGCGTTAGACACGTTTCAAGTTGCCGCAAAGTAGCTCCCCAGGACTGCCAGAGCGATATCGTACTTGTCCAGTGCAGTGGGTGTCTTTTGGACTTCAGGGCCCGTTTGCTCGAAGCGCTAACCGCGGCTAAAGTTAGCCGCAGTACCTAGGAGAGGGCTTTTAAAATCACATGACTGGCTCGGTAGGGATGCGGGGAATCATGGCAATGCACCGGTGAGTGAGCGCCTCTCGCTTTCCAACTAATATGTCGTTGTAGCTGCAATATCGGGCGCGTAAGTCAGCGAATGGCGGAAGAGGCTTTCGCTTTGCGTTACTTACTTAAATCTCAAAGCATGAGCAATGACCTGGCCGCATTTTTTAGATAGTCTCTCGATTCTGGCCATTCCTAAGCCTAAATGAAAGCGATAATTGTCGGCATGGCAACGTCCCTCTCCTAGGTACTGCGGCTGACTTTAGCCGCGGTTAGCGCTTCAAGCAAACAGGCCCAGGTGATTCACGCAGTCCCAGTATCGGAGGGCGAGTCTCCGAAAGAGTGTAGAAGATCCGTTGGCCCTTAACCCAGAGGCAGTGCAGCAGTAGGGCCTTCTGCCGAGCATGATAGTGGGCGTCGCCTCCCATAGCAAGCAAATAGTTGTTAAACACACATTGCCACTGTTTCCACAGAATAGAAGGTTTTCCGGGAGCAGGCAGGAATGAGGGAAACACCACGAGGCTCATGCTATCGCCTTCTTGTCGCCACTGTTGCCACAGCAGAAGCAGCCAAAGTGACACTGCTCCTTCAGTACCAAGGAGAAGCCCTTATCTTTATCATCTCTTCTCTTTTATAGCCATGCAAAGTGCTAGTGGCGCCACCATACGATAGTAGCACCGCCACGACAATCAGGATTACAAGTAAGCCTATAGCTCAGAATTTTCTACATATGTTTCACAACCCTTTCAAGAAATTATTTCTGACTCAAATTTCCCATTCGAGACACTGATATGCTCTGTACCCTCTTTTTATCGCTGGTCTCGGGCAACAACACTTACCGGAGTCATGTCGACGTCCCTTGTATGGTCCGTCAAGCTCGCAAATGATTCCGTTTGCACACATAACTGATTGGTATTTTACCACATGGTGGCACTTGTGCCCAGAGAAATACTCCTCCTGGGACTCTGAGGGGCGGCAGATGGCGCATGCCGTGCCATCAATGAATCCCCAACAGTTCGTCAGGGGCGCTCCTTTTGCATGGACCGCCTGGTAAAGAGCAGAATGAAGTTTTAGACGAGCCGGGGCATACCCACAAAAATTTTCAGTGGGCGTTTTTCTTTGCTCAAACTGTTCAAAATGAAAAAAAAAAAAGAAAACAAGAGAGGAAAATTGCACAAACACAATCTTAGTTACTATTTTTCAGTTTCTTAGAAGACAGAAATTCAACCTTTTTTGCCACATCTCATTCGTTGAATCTTTAAAGAGGGAAACTTTAATGGTGAACAACGGAGACACACAATCATAAAATATAATAATGGGCTGTGAACAAAAAAAGTCCAGACAGGCCCACAAAATATTCCGGTGCATACACTTAATAGGGGTGGCGATGTAAGTTGTTGGTTGATACTGATCAGCCCTTGTCCTGTTTGCACTTCCCTTTTCTTTAGTCCTCGTTTACTGTGCGCTGTTTACCTTTTCGTCTGCATACACTTCTCTGCGGAACACTCAGGTATCCAATGACTAAAAATTACAGAAGGGTGCCAGAGAATAGTGAAGTTTAAAATATGATTAAACATAAAAACTGCAATGTGCACTGGGGCAATGAGCAGGTGAAATATCATGCTCATTGTTCCTGTGTGCAGGCACGCAGAGCCGTATATGTAGAGAGTTTGGCCATTTGTTGGGAAGTATAGAAGACAAATGAGGAGGTGCCATTGGCCGAAAGCAAGCTGGGCGTGTTCCAGGGCATCTTCAGAAATTTGAATGTGACCATCCAGAAGCCGGAAATAATACCCTGGCGGTGGTCGCGAGAAACAATGACCTGATAACTGCATTGGAGTAACTCTCGGTGGCTGAAAATGTGGTACATGTGATGTTTCAATCACGCTCATCCAAAATGATGGTGGAAGAGTGCGACTAGCGATACGATCGACATAATCCGTACGCCAAGCGCCGAGGGCCGGGAAGCTGCCGTCCGAGCGGTCACACTCTGTCCGCGCAAAACGGAGTTGCGCGGCGCATTCGTTTCTTACATCTCTCTGCATGATTATGATCAAAAAAACACGTGAACCCCATTTTCAACCACAAAGAGTTACTACACTTCACTCTTACACACTTATTAAAACCTTTTACGAACATATACAATTGATCAGAACTGTTTCTCGCTACCACCGCTAGGGGATTCTTTTCGGCTTCTGGTTGGTCAAGAGAGCATGCCAAGCCCTCTTTCTGAGTCTGCCGCACGCCCTGGCTCTGCCCGCACCTCCCATTGACCAAACTATCTACATATACGGCTCTGCAGGCACGTAGCCAGGGGGGACCCATGCGGCCCCCCCAAGCGTGCGCTATCGGAAAAGTCGGCGACCCAGCGCAAATTCGACCTTCTCGGCGTCACCACAGGAGGCCAGACGCGCAACGCTGGGACACAGTTCATTGTAGTGGACATGAAAGCTCTCAACGACCCCTTCGCGCAGGCGAAGTGCGGAAGCTGCGGAAACTGGAACAGCTGGGGACTAAAGTCCTGGACAGCTGTGAGGGGGCTCCCCTTTCAAGTGCTACACGAGCAAAGGCCCTTTTCAGGGCCAAACAAAATCTGCTTTCGGAACGTGCAACCCTTGGTGCCTCCTCCCGTTGTCCGTTATGGAGTCTACTCATTCTTTTATAACTTTATTTTACATTGCAGACATTATTTCTCAGTTTTATATTATTTTTTAAAGGTTCTTGTGAATGGATTGCAGAATTTTTCGTCTCAATTTGTTCAGATAGAACTATGCTTCATATTGCTGAACATTATTGCATGGGATTCCTTACTCAATTTTGTGCAATGAGAGTCAAAACTTCAACTGCAATTTTCTCAGCTTCGCATTTTTCGTCTACATGCCTAGCCTTACGGTTGTTTTCATGAGATTATTCTTCAAGGATTTCTATAAACTCTATACCATTGAATTCAGAAAGAAGTGAACTGCAGGGTGATGCTATTTTTGTATAACACTATGGGCCCGAAATTTTATTATTAGTGATAATGTGACCTCGTTAGGCTTTGTAAATAGTGTACTTGACCTAACTAAACTAGTTTTATACAATAATCTATCTTTACAAAAATATAAATAGCATCATCTTGCATGGCAGGTCTTTAGCTACAAATCCATATCACTTACGCAAAAAAATTTGTGTTAGAAAGTTCCTTAATGAGTCGTAAGAAATGACCTAATTAGGCTTCATTATTTTCTTCGTAACTCAAAAAGTAATTAAGATATTGCAGAACTAATTGAATATTTGCGAAGAGGAAGCTAAAACACATATACACACTGATTTTCATTATAATCCATTAATAAACAAAAAAAAGTTGATTTTAGAACCAGTGTCTTGCCTTAAGCGAGTTTCCAACAAGCACCGAGGTATGCGAGAGTCCAACCTCCTGCGCCTCGTTCAAGCCTTCATCTGCTCCCGCATCACATACTCAGCACCCTACCTCAGTCTCACTCGTGCCGAAAGCGAACGGCTGGAGGCGTCACTTCGCAAAGCTTACAAGATGGCCCTGGGTCTTCCTATGTCCACAGCCACTCACAAGCTTATGGCTCTCAGCATCTTCAACACCGTGAACGAATTAATCGAAGCTACCCTCACTGCCCAATACGAGCGGCTCTCACTCACGCACGCTGGCCGAGCGGTACTGCAGCAGGTGGGAATATCACCGACGAGGGCGGCTCCCAGTTACGCTGACCTTGCCCCGGAATATCGCCAAACCTCTGCATTCCTCCCATTCCCAAACGGATGCACCCGGAACACCACGCCGAGAGACGGGCCGACCGTGCACGTAAACTGGAGAAACGCTTCAGCGGACGTCCGGACGTCACGTATACCGACGCTTGTTACCACCACTCGAAGCCAGCAATGGTGGCGGTAGCCCTCGCCCCTCACCGCAGCTGGCACACAGCCTGTAGCATTCGCAACGCAGAAACGGTCACCGTAGCAGAGGAAGTCGCCATTGCGCTAGCGCCAACCGACCCTATTACCGGAGTCGTCATCAGTGACTCACAACAGGCGATCCGCAGCTACGATGCCGGCCGTATCTCTCGCCACGCATACACATCCTTCTTTCTGCTCCACCTTCTTCCTCCTCCCGCTTACTCATTTGTGTTCCAGCCCACAAGTCACTCAGAGGAAACGCCGAGGCGCACACTCTCGCCCGAGAACTTAGCTGCCGAGCCGAGAGAGTGACCCGCCTCCCCGCTTTCCCCGACACTAATAGCTCACGCGCGTTTATACTCACCACGTACACAGACATCCTCCAGTAATACCGACTCGGAAGATGCACGTATCCTCCCGCACACCGCGATCTAACAAGACGCGAGGCCGTCCAATGGCGCAAACTACAAACAGGCAGCTTTCCACACCCGCTTTTATACAATAGAATCTTTCCACAACAGATAGCACCCAGGTGCAAACACTGCTCAGCTCCGGGCACCCTCATACACATGGTGTGGACATGTACACACTACAACGCAGACAACTTGAACATCCCAGAGACGTGGGAGTCCCTCCTGCGTACGTCCGAGCCGGAAGACCAACGCCGGCTTATCCAGCGCGCGGTGGAGGCCGCAACATCCCAAGGGATCGCCGCCGACCTCCTCTAAGCGAGCGCAACCGGTCCTGGGACTGGTCCCCTGTGTTTATGGGAGAAATAAAGAGTTCACCACCACCACCAAGTATTTTAACACAATCGTTATTGATACCCTTCAATTCCACTATACAGTGATTTTTTAACTGGTATGCATTGCCCAGGGGTAATCAGGGCTGCATGACCTATTTTCAAGAACAGCGGCGAATATTTGATAAAGTGGCCACAGAGTACTTATTTTCAGGAATTGAGCCAAATTCCTGAAAATCACTTGATTTTCTTGCACTGGATTTTTGCACCCAAGGGAGTTAAATGTACTAGGAGAGAGCATGACGTCACCCCTGTAGCTTCCGCAAGCAATCCTCTCACAGAGGAGTGTCCTCTTTTTAATGACAAAAAGAAAACAAACAGTGAGTGTGCAAGCGAGCTGGTGATAATTAATCATAATAAGACACCCAAGATTGGGGTGCGAAAAAATTAAGAAATTTTCAAGTCGAAGGAAAAGACAAAAGAGAATGTCTCATAACATTTTGACGTTCTCCTCCGTTGTCTTTTTCTTCGACTCGAAAGTTTAATATTCCCGCACCACAGTCTAAGGTGCTACATTATGATTAATTTTGCTCGCCTAATATTTTAAACCTCCTCGCTTGCACTGACCAACCGAGAAGTAGCGAGAGTTCAAAAACCTATGGGAAAGCCGCTCCCAGAACACACGAAGCGATGCATCGTCTACTCACGTTTCTGGAAAAAGTAGAATATCCCTCCCAGTATTTCTTTGGAGTTAACAAAGCATCATTTCGTAATACTAATTTAACAAAATTAAATTTGGGGAATGTACTTTAAAGTTGAGAATTGTACTTTCCTCAGAAATAACCAGAAAAAAATAGTTTAAGTACAAGTACAGACTCATATAATATACTTCAAGTAAGGTACAAGTTTTCTAAACCTACTTGAAGTAGTACTTTAAGTACAATGTACTTTAAGTACTTCCCAAAACTGCACAAGACTGTAAAAACGATTCCCTTGGCAGCTCAGGTAAAAGACAGATGTGCGGACACATTGGTCGCCCATACAACGAATAATAAAGGCCTAAAATAATTCTCTTGTATGTTTTTTATAGCATCTGCCAATTATTCATGTTTTTCTTAAGGATGACATACACGAGAAGTGTAAACAGTGCATAGGCAGCTGACAATCCATCGTAGATTTTAGAGAGATTGAGTTGTCTTTATGTATTAGCCATCCATCTGTTACCTTAAGTGACATAGAAATTATGTCTGTTTAAATCTGCTCTTGCTAACAGGTAAATCAGCACATTCCACTCCTTCCGCATTGTTTATTTCTTCCTTCTTCTCTGATTTATGGAAGTTTAGTCTGCGCTTGAATGAGGTCTACGTGTTACCCTCCTTGTCTCCTTGACTTTTTGCAAATTATTTCTGAAAGTGTTCAATAGTACCAGCTCACCACCTTACTACAATCATGCAACAACAAAAAACAATTACAACCTACACCATACGATAAAGGAAGTACCAAATGAAAAAACAGGGATTGGGTGAGGTACGTCTAACACGTATTACTTGCACTTACCAAAATATAGATACCAAGAACTGGCGAGACACTGCCTTAATTCAGGACATGCTTGTAAATTTCCCCAGAAGCTTGTAATTAATACTTGATAGCCTCTAAAAAAAACACCAGTAGGAAGAGAATAAATGCTTCCCCATTTGAAGCAGCCTGAATGCTTCTGGAGGCGTGAAATTTGTTGCACGTGCGTTGGATCATACGAAACACGTGTACAGCAAATGATCTTTAGAGCTCGACATTTCACGAGGAATAAATGCCGGCGTCAAATATTATTTCGCGGGCACAAATTTTTGCGATCGGAAGTGGTATGCTATGCATTATTCACCATTGGGTGAATTCATTGCGGCATCAATTTTAGGCAATTCTTTTCTGATTACGAGTCGCGAAAATGAAGTCGTTTGCAGACGATTGGGCGGCGGAAGCTATGGGCTTGCTCAATGAATCAATCGCTGCTTTTTCGGGTCCAGCTCTCCGCACGCAAGCACGGAGAGTGGCGTCGGCGATGGAGGGGCACCGCGCTCTTCAACATTCTAGTCTACCAGTAAACAATACAGCGAAGGGAAGCAATCAACCCCCCCCCCCCCCCTTTCACTTCCGCAGCTGGAGGGCCAACATGCGAGGACCAGGCCAGCTGGAGAGCCAATTCAGTTGTCTCTCTTCTCCCTGGAAGAATTCCAGGCTGCAGAGGAGGTCCTCCAAGATGCTGCCTCAAGGAAAGCTTTGGTATGGATGGATTGCAGTGCAACTGGAATCTAGCTGGACTGCCTCATTTCCAGCAGGGACCAGTTCCATAATCCAGCTCAAAGTGGACTGATTTTCGCCTGGGTTCTTTTAGCGGAGGTATTGTATGCTTTATATTGTATGCCTGAGCATTCCTAAACCACACAAAACATGTGAAATGTTGATTGTAGTATAAAACTCCTCTACTTCCACCCTTTCCCAGGTTAAGGAAGTTTGTCAAATCATGGAAAATGATCTGGCAAAAGGGGAGCAACAACCATGTTGCCTTATTTCCACAGGGTATTTCTGAGAAGTGCCAAACAGTTTCTGCACTGCGTAAATGAACTACATTCTGAAGTTCTCAGACTACCCAACATAATGCTGGCAGTTGGAATAAGATGAAATTAGCTTGGAAGATTGCATGTTAGCAGTTTCAACAGTATAACACATTATAAAATTTCAAAGTGAGAAGGTGGAGGCCGCTGGAGTTCATGGGTGCATGGATATGAGTGGCATTTTTGTACAGAAATTAACACCATAATTTTACATATAATGTTGGGAGATGTCAGACTTTGAATGAGGTAGTTTAATTAAATCCAAACTTCTTTTATCTTTTATGTCATCACAACTACATGCATTACATTCAGCTGAGGCCTAAGGCTTGTATGCCGTGCGTAATTTAACTATGACTGGCCCCCGAGAAGTTTTCATTTGGCCCACAGCTGCCTTTAAAACAAGGTGATGAGTGGGAGTGGTACCACTCCGATTGGTGTAATGCCATGCTCTCACTTCCCACAGATAGTATGAGCTATTCTGTCTGTATACTTTCACCCAGGGCAGCGGTTCTCAAGCTGTAATCTGCGGACCCCCAGGGGTCCTCAAAAATGTTCATAAAGGTCTGTGCCGAATAAAAAAAAATTACTCTATATGAAAAAGCCATCTTATGGCATTGCACAAGACCTCCGACGCAGAATGCATTGAAGGTCCCCAAATAGCCTTCAAGTAGGTCATAGGGTTCATGATGGCCAAAAGTTTGAGAACCACTGCCCCAGGGCATACGGAGAAAAATAATTATCATTTATAAAAAGACACCAGTGAATGATGAAGTGCTGATGGTTCTCAAACTGCGCAATATCATATGCGACCGGCGCCTCGCTATTCGCTGGCCTCTTTTTGTAAACATCAGTGGCCCTCTATTCTTAAACTAGATGGTAATGTAGAGACGTGGGCTGTGTTCACCATAAAGGCCAACTTATAATGTGAGTGTTCATAAAGCACTTTTAGTGGACTGGCTCAGGATAACTAACGTGCTCGAAATCAGTGAAAACAACAAAACATAATCTATCTCAGCATTTGTCTAGGACTTTGTTAGCCAGATTCTACATTATGCTACTGCTATACTGTGCACGTGAAGCTCCTTAAAATGATAGAGAAAAAATAGCACGCACGACTTTAATTATGTGTTTTGTTTCTATTGCAGAGAGCTCGGTTTCTCCTAATGGGAGGAACCGAAGTAAAGGACGCGGTTCGCTGCATTATGGAACGAACCCTGAAAAAAGAAGTTCAGACGCATTTCACGTTCGTGGGGCGGCAGGGAAAGCAGCCATTTCAAGTAACTAAGCTGTTTTCTGTCATTAAAGGTATGACTTTTGTCATTTACAGCTTTATTTATTGAACACAGATATCTAGTAATTTTTTCTATAGCCAATGAATTTTATGTTTTGACACAAAGCAAACATTTAGAAAAAGCCTCTACTCTAGAACATGCAGTGTGCCCCATTTTTCAATGTAAAAAGATGCTCTTATTTTGCACCATACTTTGGTCTCAGGGATGTATTTGGATCTGTAATTGCTTAATTTTTAGCTTCAGCTAGAGTACTCAAGGTCAGTAGGCATAAAGTTAGATATTTTGTTTATTTCTTTGCTGATCCAGTATTTCTTTATTTACAAGCAACACTGATCCTATCTGCAGGGTCATGGCAAGGCAAAGTATTACAACTCGAAGCATCAAAATATGAGTTACCCATTCAGAACACAAAATGGAAACAAATGCACTTACAGAATAGTGATTATGACTGTCATAAGGAATTCCATTTAATTTTATAATTGTCTGAGGAAAAACTAAGAATTAAAAAAAATTAAATTAGTAGAGTAAGTTGGTAAAGGTAGAAAAGCATGTCGCTCTATGCTTTGTGGGGATTCCTGTGGTCTCCCTTCCTTGATGGCTGTGATACAGGCCACAGGTTGGAACGCTCTGCCTCCTTTGCCGCGAGCTCCGACCTACTCGTGAAGCGGAGGGTCCTCGGTCTTGGAGGACCCTCCTCTCACTCTCCCGGGTGGACCTCTTCCTGGCCCCAAGCTCGGATGCAGCTCACGAATGTCAGGCGAGGAATTTTCGCCTCGTCTTTTCCTGCTTTCGGAAGCGGGGACTTGTCCGGTGACCGCAAGAGAGATAGGACATGTCTCGGCTACTTCTTTGATGCTTCTTAGATCTTGGCTCTCCAGAAACCCGCGATGGCAGGTAAGGACATTTTCATACCTTGCTGGCACGGGAAGCGTTTTGGGTGGGGCATAGTAGTTTGTATAAGAGAGTATTTTCATAAACGCTTTTGAATTCTGTCCTTACTCTTGTACCTGTGTGTTCTCTTTTGCTATATTCAAGAGTGAGACAAGGAAGTCAATCATTGGCACCAACGGTGGAAATAATTTATCAAACCGACTTGGAGAGCCAAGATTGGGGAAGCATTTGAGAACCCAGGCGAAAATCAGTACACTTCTAGCAGGATTATCGATATTAGCGAGTGCGGATGGAACGTCTACGGCTTCCACAAGTTTCCGTCCCATGCAGCTTCTCGGCAAGAATGGACAGCCGCACTCAGAAGAAAAAACTTCACTCCGAGCAAGAACTCAAGAGTGAGTGCCAGTGTAGCAACAATTTTATTCTATGCATACGTTTGGCGTGCGTGATGAATACAACAGAGGTGGTCACTTCTCCGTGATCAGTCGGCAGGTCGTTTACGTCGTGTACGTATGCTAGCTATGAATGGTACCTTCGTTTCGGTTTAGTCGATTGTGAACGAACGAACAGCAGGTACTGCAGGAAAACAAGTGGAGGCTCAGGTTGAACATTAAATATGCACCATCAATCCTCTCTACTTGCGTGCAAACCATAACCTTGTCCTGTCCTGTCGAAGAACTGGCTGTGGAGGCTTCTGGTGAAGACATCTTTCACAATGTGTCGGTGCACTCGGACAGCCTGCCGCATCCAGCTCCCCAAAGCATTGCCGCCAACACAGCCCCCCCCCCCCCCCCTTCTGCCTGCCAGTTCTTTCCGCGTGGTGGCGCGAGCGTAGATAAACATGGCGGCGCCCTGGAATTGGCGCAGACACTGGTCTATACCCACACCTCTTACTCCATAATGTTTTTGTTCATGTACATTTTTTGTGATACAAATGCAAGCCCTTTGGTAAGCTCAGAACAACGTTACTAAAACACTCAGTTGGGAAACTCGCCGTCGAAACCTGGGCCGCTGGCGTCCACCGAGACCGAGCTAAATGCGACAACAGCGCCACTCTTTATCATTTGTCTGTACTGTGTTCACCTTGAGCTTTTTGAAAGCCTGTTTTTGCGTAAAAACAAACGAAAAAGACTTTTTGTATGAAATTTATTGGAGTTTAGTACCAAAAGAGGGGCGCGTTATGTTTTTAAAATCTGTAGTTTGCAGGGTTTTGCCGCACAATTAATATTGTTTTTATACAACCATGCCTCAGCGGGCCTTTCAGGTAGCACGTCCCGTGCTAGGTGCATTTTAACTTTGTTAGCTCAACGCGGCGCGTCCGCCGGGGAGACGGGGGTGGCACCCCTGTAACCTCTTCCGCTGTATCTGTTCTTAAAGCCAAAATAGAAGTCACGTGCAGTTCCTCGAGTGGCCGCTGTGGGAGCTCCGACGCTGCGTCGTGTTCGTCATTAGCTCGGTGCTCGAAGACAGATTGGGGCCACTTTTTCAAAGCTGTCTATGGGAGTTTCCCAACTGAGTGTTTTAGTAACGTTGGCTCAGAAACAAATCCAATATTTTATGTGTTAAAATGAACTCAATAGCTTTTGTTTATAGATGGCTAATTTTGTGTTTAATTTGCTATGGTAAAAATGTGCAATTATTTTTTTTTACTAGCGCAAACATTTATGAGGCATTCATACAGTGAAGCGAATTGCAGTGCACAAAAACCAGCAAAAGCACTGCATACAGTGTGTATGAGCATCTTTTGTTATGCTGTAATCCTCGTGATTGCACGTCCTTGGATGAAGAGTGACCATATTTGTGTGAATATTGCTGTCACAGATAGAAAATAAGAGCACAAACATATTTTGCACTAAACCATCTTCCAGTTTTTCAAGCATGTTATTGCACCATTTCATCAGATAACATACAGGCTATTTTGTTAATGGGATGGCGTAATGGTGGAGACAGCAATTTTAGTCTCACTAGTGTCATTACTGCGTTTTGTATTTGGTGTTCTAGCTGCAGTCCAAAAAAAAAAACGAAGGCGGCTGACACGGAGGTGGACGCGATCATCCAGGTGTACTTCTACGGCGTAAAGGATCGGGAAGGCGAGCAGCGTTCCCGCTTTTTGGATGTTTGCCAAAGAACAATTTACTCTGCGCACGTTTCATCCCCGATTTCCACGACCCCAAGGCCGAAGGACGTTTGTGTGAAAGATAACAATAAAGATACAAAAACAAAACATTGCATCCAAAAGAAAAATGGAAATTCATTTTTAAAAGAAAAAAAAGTGTACAAACAAGCACAATGCAGTTACGGACCGCGAGGTTGTGGAACACCCAGTCGTCACGAAGATTCCCGCGGAAAGTAAGGTCTAGGGAGGTTTGTAGCACTAGCCAGGGAAATAAATAGACAACACAACAAAGCTTTTCTTTTTTTTATACCTGAGCGCAAAGTGTGTCATCCACTCTGCACAGCGTAGTGGGAGTCAAGAGCAAGAGAGAGAAAGAAAGGGAAGAACTCCCATTTGGGATACACAAAGGAAGGTGTGTAGTTCTTCCTTCCCCTTCTCCCCAACTGCTTGGGATAGAAACTGTCTACACGTCCAGATTTCTCTTTCCTTGTTGCATATTCGGACTGGGTCCTCGAAACACTGTGTGCTTGTGACTTGCTAGAGAAGGAGTTTGAATCGAGGAGGCTACCCTGACGCTTCAAGATGCATGGAGCAATCCTCAGTAGTAGACAGCTGAAGAGGCTTTCTCGAGACCCGTTGTTTTTAGAAAAGAGCATTGAAGTATGCACTTTCAGCTACTCTGGAGCAACGGTCCGCACGCTGTGGGAAAGGAAACATAGACCTCCTGCCGCTGAAGAAGTTGGACTTTGTGGTAGTTTACATAGGTGGAAACGATCTCCAGAACGGCGGCAGGGGGTCAGCAGTTGTCCAAGACGCTGTGGTGAGTACCCTTTCAGCAAACGTTTGAACAACCTACCAAGTGGTGATCCGTAGGCTGGCAGTAAGATCTATTATTTTGCTATTACTATTATTTCCGAGAAATGCTATTAGTGTCTGTGTGTATACGCTTTTTTATGCCTAACATAGTGCGCTTGTTTTTGCAGAGTACATCGACCATCTGGAATTTGCCTTTCAGGAACTGCTTCTGCGTTTTAGGCAGCAGGCGCAGTGTGTGTTTTGATCTAAACTAATGCCCCAACGTCAGAACAAGGCAGTAGACCCCGAATCGCGCTACTTCATTAGGGCACTCCCTCGTGCCCTAAAACGCCATGCGGACCACAATGTGATCTCCCTGACTGTGGATGTAAGCCAGTACTCTTTTCCTATTATTTGTTTATGGCATAAATCAAAGACAGTAAAAAAAGGATAACACTATCCGAGACTACTTCTGCGGCGGTAAGCGGCCTCCTTCGAACTTTGCCTGCAACTTGCAGCGGCTGCATTTTAGCAAGTATACACGTTTGCAAGTCCGGTCCCAGGGCGCCGCCATCTTCTTCAGCGGGGTGCGCTCTTGGCGCGGCCATAATCCGATTACGACGCCTTAGCAAGGCTTCGTAATTGGATTACGACTCGTCCGAGCGCACCCCAGCCAAGCAAGATGGCAGCGCCCTGAAGCCGGACTTTCAAACATGTATTGTTTTTATTGAACGAAAGGAAAAGGTAGTGCCAGCACTAATTTTCACGAATTGGCTGCGTAAACCGGGAGTTGAAAACCAGATCACATTTCAGTTAATGTGTATTGCTAGCTTGAACCTCCTTTGTTTTTTAGTGTTACCTTATCTATTTCAGCCAGCATAGACAGAGCATACCATATACTATCCTCTATGGCCATTATCTGCTGTCCATCAGATAATTAAATGTTTAGCCTGTAGCGAAATTCCTCCAGTAAAAACAAAACTGGTCGTGCAAGCTAAAAATGAAATAACATTCAATTATTTCGTTTCACTTATTTTAAAAAATACCGTCAGCTAAGATTAACAAAAAGTAACAAACCTCTCAGTTCTACACTGCAACGGTTGCGTTTCCGTCCGAAGATATGTCTGTTTTCTTTTGCTCTTTTTCAGCACAAGTTTTTCCACCACCAGAGGAAGGTCAAGACAGGGCTTCTGGCGGCCGACGGGTACCATATGTCCGGTAGTGCCGGCATGGCAGCCTTGGCGGGCATCCTGGTGGGTGCCCTGAGCAAAGCACTGGGACCTTGGGTAAAAAAAGCACCTGGGAATTTTCCGGAACCCCTTTATTTGGTGCTGCAAAGTGTGCCAGTCAAATGGCCACGATGCTGGACACTGCAAAAATTTCCTCGCATAAATTTAAAAAAAAGGTTGACTTTGCAGTTCATTGCCCCATTGACTGGTTACACCATTTGGGAATGATGTGTTCGAGCCTGACTCAAATGTTATGTTCGCCACCCACAAACTAAGGAATGGAACAGTCCTCGTTCGTCTGACCTCCGGAAGTTCTCGGTCGCCTGCACTTAGAGCATTTGTCGCTGCGGTCGACTGAGGCAGCTCCGGCGCTGTGTGGCGAGTCCGGAGAGGTCCAGTGGGGTAGAATCAGCCAAACGAAACTTCGTGGTGTCATCGGACGAAATGCGGTGTTCGTCGCCTTAGCGGGATGATGCTACGACAAAAAGTTTTGCGAGTAAAAAGACTGCTTGGATGTTTTGATCCAATATAAGGTTGCAGATCTCAACATAATGCGCCTTGCATCAGATAGTCCACCCACTCGGCTGAACCTTATACTAGGAATGAGAAACAAACATGACATATACCAGCCTCGTGGGTAGGGAAGCCAAAAAAAAGTTAAAAAACTAAATATAACTCCAATTGTTCCGGCTGTAGCGCCTTTCGCCCATTCGCAACGTAAGCCCGCACAAAGCGATACTACAAGCAGAGGGGTGTCACCTTAAGCAACGCTTTCATTCCACGTGCAAGTGTACTTAGTAAGTCAGCTGAAAGCATTCATCAAGCTCTTGGAACTTCCTTCTTCGCGGGGACTTGTCGTGAAACAGCCCCACGTACACAAGCATACGTAACAGCCCTACGTACACAAGGTCAGCCACAGGATTAAGAAGGTGGCGGAGAGATACCAAGTCCCGGTTCTTTTCTCTGCTCCCAACAAACTGTAAAAACTGTGTGGTAGAATTGATAGGGGAGCAGCACACGCAATGCAATGCGAAAATAAGCAAAAAAAGCTGTTCGTAAAGTGCGAAGTGGGAATTGTGTAGAATACCGCTTTCATGTGGTAAGCAGTATATTGGACAGTGTGGTCGATGTGTCAACGATAGACTAAGGAAGCATGCATTATCTGCGAGATCGTCCCCTGCCAGTCATTTGGCGATTAATTGCGATAGGTGAGGGTGTGCCCCTAAGTTTGAAGAGACAACAAAAATGATGCGACACAACAACCAAAGGACGAGGTAGGTAATGGAAGCATTTTATATATCACGATGTAGGGACAGCACGTGTGTCAGTGCTCCCTCTGTGGCCCTCTATTAAAAAGAGAGAATATCTCGGCCAATGGGAACGTGGTGTGTGATGACGTGGGTGTGGTGGATTGTTTGGGTATTTTGCGGCCTTCATGTCTTTCCTCTTAAATTTCAGTTGTAAGTCAGTGCCTTGTCTGTGTGTATACCCTTCTACTGGTCCGTCGTTTGTTTGTGCTGTTTTCTCGTTCCAATGAGTCACCAACTCGCGCAGATTTCTACGCTCCTACAGTTCCTTTCTTCTAAATGGGGCTCTTTTGTATGTTCGCCGTGTCATCACCAGGACATCTACTACATTAACACCATTGCGGTGGCCAAGGTCAAGGCAAGGCATTGCGCTTACGCCATCAAGACAGGAGTTTACCCGGTTGAGGTCCTAGGCCTTTTTCGCTCACCAGGGGAGGGAACGTCAAATGGATTGCAGGTTCCGCCTGGATCTGAAATTTGGGCATCAGCTTGTATCCCGCCTGGAACTGCGCAGTTCCAGACGGGATACAAACTGGTGCCTTAATTTAAGATACAGGCCAAACCAACTGTTTCCAGTGGTTCTGCAGAACCACTGGTACCGCGTAGTCCCAACCGAGACACAAACTGGTGCCCCGATTTCCGGGAAGTTCCGGCAAGAAAACGGTATCCGAGTTGTCCAAGTATTGTCATTAAGCACACCAGCGCCAAGTGCATCCCGATGCCGAGCCAAAGTGCACTGGATCGGCAGCTTCCTACTATATAAAACCGAGGTCAGTGGGTATCCATCCAGGGAAACGATGGGCGCATCAGTATCCGTGCGCCCACAGCGCGAACGTCGCCGCCGGGCGAGTGCTGGCTGACAGTCCGACCACAGCGGAGAAGAACCAAACTCTCAAAGCACTGCCGCCAACCGCAACAGACAAGGCAAGGCGCGGCCGCAGAAAACGCCGCTCGCAGCACCTACGTACCAGACGCACCTGTCCCCAACACGTGACCTGCGAGAGACCGCGGGGAAGAGAGCGGGAGTTCCCCGCCGACCCCCCCACCCCCTCCTCTTCCAGTCACGCATGTATGCGTCCGCTGGCTGGGAGCAGACCCTACTGGAACCAAAAGGAACGGATCGGATCCTCCTATCACTGTGTGGTTCCAGTGCGTTGCGCCTCACTGGATCCCACTGGTTACACCCAGAACCGCACAGTACGAGATCGAGTTCGCGCTGACCGGAACTGTCCACAAGTTCAGAACTGCACGGCCCCATCCGGATCCGAACTGGAACCGCTCCGATCTGACATTTTCGTACAGGGCGTGCCTCCTGCCATGCATGTGTGTGGTTTCCTCACCTTCGCCGACATGGCATGCTTCCAAGATTTATTATTGTATTGTATATTTAAAGTTTTTTTTGGAAATGTGGACCAAGATTTTCAGAGCCGTGATGATCAGTGTTGATGGTGGCTATTCCCTGAATTGTAAATATTCCTTGTGTCTTCATCGTATTTTCACACCATCCTTGGTACAGTTCCTGTTGGTATACAAGCTCGAGCACAGGGCCATCAGCCATATCTACAGGAGCAGTGTCTCACAGTTCCAGTCCGATGGCAACGGAGAGCTCAGTGGACAGTTCTGAATTTGCTGCCCAAGCCCAGAAAGAAATCGTTTGTCTGGGGTCATTTCAAAGAGTCAACCACCAAGCTGGCAGCACAGTGCAACAATTGCTACCAAAGTATGCAAATGGCTAAAAGGGGAGGCTCTGCAAGGCCTGGCATTACTACACTCCAAAAGCACATGGCAAGAAACCCCCCATAGCATCTGCAAAAGGATTATGGGATGCCACCGCCAAGACCAGAGGGAATGCCAAGAGTGACCCCCCAAACACATCTTAGACCTCCAGGCAGCCAGCTGACCCTAATGCAGGCAATGAGCCGCAGTAACACGTGGGAACCAGGCCAATCTAAAGCAGTAGCTCACAATTGATATCTGGCTGAACTGATTGCAACGGGCATGAAGCCCTTTTCAATAGTTGACGAGCCTGCCTTCATAGAATTTATAAAATTCTGCGTTCCAAGGTGGCTTATCCCTGGAAAGACATATTTTGCCCGCACCGCGATTCCCGCCTTTCAAGCAACAATCAAGGAGCACCTCCTGGAGCCTGACAATTTATGTGGGGAAAGAGGTTCATTTGAAGAAAGACATTTGGACAAGTTGCCAGGTGAATGACTATATGTCAATGACTGGACATTGGATCGTCCAAAAGCCTGAGGGCACTTAAGAGTTGTGCACACAGTGCTGGACATGTCCGGCTTTGGACAAAGCCATACTACGGCAA
The DNA here is from genome assembly GCF_016920785.2 of Ixodes scapularis. Lineage (NCBI taxonomy): Eukaryota > Metazoa > Arthropoda > Arachnida > Ixodida > Ixodidae > Ixodes > Ixodes scapularis. The sequence continues at coordinate 124,952,384 of NW_024609846.1, forward strand.
ACATTGCTACAAGCTTCAAGAAGTGTGCGAAGAATGGCTGTCACCTTTTGGCTTGAGGACAGGATACAATGCAACAGACAATGCTCAGAATGTCGCACGGGCCCTCAGGGAGTTGAAGACCAAGCATATTCCGTGTGTGGCCCACTGCCTCAATCTAGTAGTTAAAGTTTGATTGCGCAAGGCTGGTGACCTTGTTGAGGAAACATTAAGAATGGCCAGAGCCATTTGTGGCCATTTCCATCACCTGGCTAGTGCCCAAATGAAGCTAAAGGACATCCAGAGAAGACACAATCTTTTCCAGCACAAGCTGAATCAGGACGTGGCCAGGCATTGGAACAGCAAATTTTATATGGCAAAGAGACTGAACAGCGACATGCCATTACAGTGTTTTAACGACTCAAGCAGTCACCATCTTGGGCCCGAACAGTGGGTGCTGCTCAGTACCATAGTCAGTGCTGGAGCCGTTTGAGGAGGTCACACGGCTTCTGAGAAGTTCTGCCTTCAGTGCCAGTTCACTGCCTTCCGCGGTGCTTTAACTCTGCGTGCACGTCCGTGTTATCAAGGGCAGAAAAATTGTGCAGAAGCAATTGGCTGAAGGCGGATCGGTGAATGGAAGATGTCTGGGGCGCCCTTCTCCCGAATGAACGATGCGCGAGCCACACTGTGGAGAAGGCTTTCAACTCTCGAGCCTAGTCCGCTGTCCATCGGCGCTCAGAAAACGCGCACAGACAGCAGCAGAGACACCTCGAGTCAACGTTTTTAGATTAGGAGTTTTTAGAATCTAAAAAAGTTGGCTCGAGTTTAGAACCGAATTTCATAACCAATGTTTGGATATGTCCATTTAGGCTGATTGTATGCCATTCAGTGTACACACAAAGCCTTTTTTATGTTTCAAGCAGTGCCTTAAAGATAAACAAGTTCTGGATGCTTCTGGGGAGCCTGTTGAACACATTTTTTGGGGCCTCGAGTTTAGTCGTTAAGTGCTCCTTGCGCTCTCGCTGTGTCGAGTTCTGTGTTGATTCTATTCTTGTCTGTGGCCCAGATTTTTCTCTGTCCCGCGATCCATGGACCTCCAGAGAAATAGCCTGCATTAACATGAGAATCTTTCACACAACCCAGAAGTTGTGGACAGTATCGAGTAGTATCGAAGTAGCGAACACTAAATGAACTTTACGACACGTGTAAGATTCGCAGTAAAATTTCTGGAGCTCAGCTTACGATATTTTCGAAAACTCCGGTCTTCGCGAGGTTCGAAAACTTCGAACTTCGCAAGCCTAGGCTCCGGAAAAATGCGATCTTATCGAAGTTTTCGAACCTGAAGCTTAAAAAAATTCAAATTGATTAAATTTTGCGAACCTGAGGCTAAAAAAAATTTGAAATTATTGAATCTTGTGAACCTGAATCCTACAATATAAACCATCGAATTTCGCGAACCTCAATCTTAAAAAAAAGTTGAAACCATTGAATTTAAGTTTTTAAAAACCTCAATGACTTTAAACTTTACGAATTGGAATCCGGGCAGTTTCGAAAGTTCCGAAACTTGCCAAATCAAACCCCTGGGAGCTTCAAAAAGTATGAAAACTGTCAAATTCGAACTTGGGGTGGTTCGCAACAACCCTAATGAAAACCACTCGCGAGTCGGCCGGAGCAACGCTGAAAAAGAGGATAAAGTCAGCATTGGTTAAGATGGAATGCCGACTCCAGAATTTATGTGCTCAGTACAACCAGGAAACGAAGACAATGAAAATTTTCTCGGGGTGTTAGCCACACTATTCACTTTTGAACACTAATTCTAACATCCAATGCAGATATATCTTACCATGTAATTTCAATACACATTAAAAGAGGGCAATCGAGCTATATGCACATCTGTATTATATTTTCAAACCTCATTCAGGACCACAAGATGGATAACTGGGGTTGCTTAAGGTCGATGAGGCCAAATTAAGCATAGTCATTATGCCACCGATATTCCAAGTCTTGTAGGATAGCTACGGTCTGAACCCCTGCTATGACCACACATCGCTGCGTCGTGACAAACGTCCAGCGACGCCGCACGGCAAAATATGAGCCCTTCGCCAACGACAGACAGCAATGCTGTAGTCAGGGCTTCAGGGATCAGTTCAGCCTGGATCAGCACAAGTGCATCCTGAATTTCGCAGGCCGCTCCAACCGATGCCAGCAGTCCGAAACGCTTCTACAGGCCAGGAATCGTCGAGTCACCATGAGCACACACACCAGTGTAAAAGTTTTTTGTGTGGATTGTGCAGCTACCAGTTGACAAGTACAACGTTGAGAGACACCAAGAAGCCAGAGACGGCACCGTGAAGAAGAGGGTGTGGCAACGTACACCACACCTTCTCCTTGAGCCTAGTTCTCGGGTAGGTTCGGGTGATCCCCTGGATATTGTCACGGGTGGTGATTCGTGACCAATAAACGAGAAATAAACAGAAATAAATAAACGTTTAATGTGGCGAACTTGTGCCAAAAATAAAGAAGGAAACAGAAGAAAGCAGAGCGTCGCGGGCGTCGAAGTCGGCGTGTCAGCAGAATCGAGCGCTGGGGCGAGACTGACTCGACAAGGTCGCGGGCGGCCTCTTATCTAGAGTGCGTCGCTATCTCGAAGATTCGGCGAAAGCGGTTCGAGCGTCGCGTGATCGGGGCGAGAATGAACACGCACTTTCTAGAAAACAAAAGCAGGGATAAATGATAGAAGTTCCGTGCGGTACGTGAATAAACGGGAACTTTCTGGAGGACCGTGACCGAGCGTTGCTTTCTCAGCCTTGCGCGCGGCATTACTCCCCCCTTTAAAAGTGCATCGCCCCGATGCAGTGTAGAACAAATCAAAATAAAAAAGAACGATAAACTAAAGAGTCTTTTGGAGCACAAAAGGTCCACAGTCCTATCGAGCGTAGTACGGCTTCAGGCGCACGACGTGGACGACCTCAGGTCGTGGTGGGCGGCGTGACGATGTTCGTGTTCCGTCGGGCATCACCTCGTAGTTCAGATCCCCGAGTCGACGAAGCACTTTGTAGGGTCCAAAGTAACGTTTCAGGAGCTTCTCGCTGAGACCGCGGCGGCGAATCGGTGTCCACACCCACACCCTGTCTCCGGGCTGGAAGTGGACGTCCCGACGACGAAGGTTGTAGCGGCCAGTGTCGACACGTTGTTGAGCCTGAATCCGAAGTCTGGCGAGCTGACGGACTTCTTCTGCCCTTTGGGCAACCACCTGGGCGTCGTCACTTGCGTCGACAGCCACTTCGTGGGGTAACATAGCGTCCAGCATTGTCGTTACCTTGCGCCCATGCACCAGCTGAAAGGGTGTCATTCCGGTGGTCTCTTGTACGGCCGTGTTGTAGGCAAATGTGACGTACGGCAGCACGTCGTCCCATGTCTTGTGCTCCACGTCGACGTACATGGAGATCATGTCGGCGATGGTCTTGTTGAATCTCTCCGTTAGCCCGTTGGTCTGCGGGTGGTACGCCGTGGTGCGGCGATGGCTGGTGTGGCTGAGACGAAGGACTTCTTGCGTCAGCTGGGCCATGAATGATGATCCACGGTCTGTGATCAGGACTTCGGGAGCGCCGTGCCGGAGGACGATGGATTCAATGAAAAACTTGGCAACTTCCACAGCAGTTCCGGAAGGAAGGGCTTTCGTTTCGGCATACCGCGTGAGATAATCTGTGGCGACGATGATCCAGCGATTTCCCGACGTCGACGGCGGAAAAGGGCCAAGTAGATCCATTCCGATTTGCTGGAAGGGTGCTGTTGGCGGAGGAATGGACTGCAAGAGTCCGGCCGGCCTCGTCGGAGGTTTCTTTCGTCGCTGGCATTCATGACATGATCGCGTGTACAGGTGGACGGTTTTGGGGAGCTTGGGCCAGTAATACTTTTCACGAATACGTGCCAGGGTCCGGCTGTAACCAAGGTGTCCGGACGTCGGGTCGTCGTGGCAGGCTTGAAGGATCTCCTCCCGAAGGTCGGTCGGGATTACCAGCAGCCATGGCAAGTTGTTGTTCCCGAAGTTCTCTTTGTAGAGTACACCTTGTCTAATGGCGAAGGTCGGCAGCGCTCGTGAAAAAACACGTGGCACGGTACTCCCGCGCCCTTCCAGGTGCTCTATTAGTGCGCGCAGCTCAGGATCGTCTCGTTGTCGCCGGGCCATGTCGTCGACGTTCACTGCGCCCAGAAAACACTCGTCGTCATCGTCGTCGCTGCTGCCGGAAGGTGTTGCGACGGGAGCTCTGGACAGGCAGTCGGCGTCGCTGTGCTTGCGGCCTGACTTGTAGACGACGGTCATGTTGAACTCTTGTAGTCGGAGACTCCACCGCGCGAGGCGTCCTGACGGGTCCTTGAGGTTCGCAAGCCAGCAGAGCGAGTGGTGGTCCGTGACTACCCGGAACGGGCTCCCGTATAAGTACGGACGAAACTTCGTGATTGCCCAGACGACCGCAAGGCATTCTTTTTCAGTCGTGGAGTAATTTCTCTCCGCCTTGGTCAATGTCCGACTTGCGTAGGCGATGACTCGCTCGGTGCCTTCTTGTACTTGAACCAAAACCGCGCCAAGCCCTGCGTTACTTGCGTCCGTGTGAATCTCGGTTTCCGCATCCTGGTCGAAATGTCCAAGAACAGGAGGAGTCTGCAGTCGTCGCTTCAGCTCGTCAAATGCCTGCTGCTGTTCATCGGCCCATTCGAACTTCTCGGCGTCCTTCGTGAGGTGTGTGAGCGGTGCGGAAATTCTTGCGAAATCTCGAACGAAGCGCCGATAGTAGGCACATAGCCCAAGGAACCTTCGGACGGCCTTCTTGTCTCTTGGCGCTGGAAATGCTGCGACGGCACGAGTCTTCTCGGGGTCTGGGCGGACACCTTCGTTACTAACCACGTGGCCGAGGAACTTCAGTTCGTCATAAGCGAACCGACACTTTGACGGCTTCAGGGTGAGTCCGGCGGTCCGTATGGCTTGGAGAACTGCTCGGAGTCGTCGCAAGTGCTCGTCGAAGTCGCTGGAAAACACGACGACGTCGTCGAGGTAGACGAGACAGCTCTGCCACTTCAGTCCTGCCAGTACGGTGTCCATGACACGTTGGAAAGTTGCTGGCGCCGTGCACAGTCCGAAGGGCATCACTTTGAACTCGTACAGTCCATCCGGCGTGACGAAGGCTGTCTTTTCTCGGTCCCTTTCGTCGACTTCGATCTGCCAGTAGCCGCTCTTCAGGTCCATCGATGAGAAATATCGAGAGTGGCGCAGCCGGTCTAGAGTGTCGTCGATGCGGGGGAGTGGGTAGACGTCTTTCTTCGTCACCGTGTTCAGCTGCCGGTAGTCTACACAGAACCTAAGCGTCCCGTCTTTCTTCTTAACCAGTACGACTGGAGAGGCCCAAGGACTGCTTGAAGGTTGAATTATGTCGTCGTTCAGCATTTCTTGAACTTGCTCCTGGATCGCCTGCCTTTCCTTAACGGAGACTCTGTATGGCGATCGATGCACAGGGCGCGCGTCGTCCTCGGTAACGATGCGGTGCTTCGCAACGGTGGTTTGGCGCACCTTCGACGACGTGGCAAAGGAGTCGCGGTATTCGGCGAGAAGGTTAATCAACTGTCGTCGTTTCGGGCCCGGGAGTTTAGGGTCAATGTCGAGCTGCGCTGGCGACGCACTGTCTTGCTGAGGTGGCGAGAATTCGTCAGTAATGGCGGCGACAGCGGCGGAGTTTTGGAGTTCCTCGACCTGGCCCACGGCTGCACCTTTTGTGAGGTGTTGCGCTTCGTTTCGGAAGTTCGTGACGAGGACCACAGTGCGGCCATCCTGAAGTTCAGCAACTCCTCTTGCGACGCCTATTCCTCTTCCCAGAAGCAACTGGAGGCTTCCCTCGAGCAGAACTTCGCCGCAGAAATCTTCGGTGATCCCGACGGGTACGAAAACACTCGACCGCGGCGGTAAGTTAACGTGGCTGGCGAGGACTCGGACCGCAGATGACGTCGCTTTGGGTTCCTCCGGTAGTGAAACAGGCTTTCGCAGCGTCAACCGGTTTGCTCCGAGGTCGATGACGGCGCCATACTCGCAGAGGAAGTCCATTCCGAGGATAACGTCCCTCGAACAGTCTTGCAGAACGACGAACTTTACAGGGCACGTCTCACCGTGGATCTCGACGCGAGCGGTGCATCGCCCGATTGGTGTGATGAGGTGCCCACCGGCGGTTCGTATTTGAGGTCCATCCCACGGCGTCGTGACTTTTCGAAGGCGGCGGGAGAGCCTCCCACTCAAAACTGAGTAGTCTGCTCCGGTGTCCACGAGTGCCGATGCGTCGTGGCCGTCGATGATGACGTTTAGGTTGTTGGACACCGTTTCAGGAGCGTCGTTTCGGTCTCCGGTAGCGTTCGAGTGGGGGCCCTCCGACGTTCGTGGAGGATCTTGGCGTCGGTCGTCTTCGGCAACTCCACCTCCAGGGGTTGCCGCGCCTAGTTTCCCCGGCGTGGAGCAAGGGGCGACAGGCTTTCACGTCGGGGTCGGTGCATCGGCGAAGCTGGACGTCGTGGTTCTCGGCGGGACGCAGGCTCGGGGGACTGGGGTCGTCGCAAGTACTCGTCGATCTCCCGAGGGCGTTCACCATACCTGGGACGCGGGTCGCTTGGGTGGAATCCGCGCAGCCCGAGTCGTCGGTATGGGCATCGGCGGTACACATGGTCAGCTTCCCCGCAGTGGTAACACAGCGGGCGTCGGTCGGCCGTCCTCCAGACGTCGGTCTTCCTCGGCGCAGGTCGGTCTGGGTGAACGTGCGCTTGATCTTCCTGTCGTCGGGGGTAATGCGGCGTTGGGGGCGTCTCTTCGGGGTGGCGACGTGGCTTGACGGGGGGCTTGCGGCGGTCGTCGGGCCATTGCGGCGTAGCTCAACATCGGTTCCTCCGGTACCACCGTGGTGACGGGAACCTCTGGTTGGAGCGCCCGACGCACTTCTTCGCGCACAGCCTCGGCAATGGAGAGTGTCGCTGGACGACTTGCGGCTGGCAGCAACTGGCGGAGTTCCTCCCGGACGACCTCCCGGATAATTTCGCGGATGTCCGTACCAGGAGCGTTCTCGCCGCCAAGCAGCGCGGTTGCAGCAACACTTGGACTTGGATGTCGCTGGTAGTGGGAAGCGCGCGCTTGGAGGGCGCGCTCGATGTTTGTCGCCTCGGTGACGAAGGCTTCGACGGTGCCCGGCGGGTTGCGCACGAGGCCTCCAAAGATGTCGTCTCTCACCCCGCGCATGAGGACCCGCAGCTTCTTGTCGTCTGTGGCTCGTGGGTCGGCACGGGCGCTCAGGCGGAGGACATCTTCTACGAAGCTTGTGACGCTTTCGTCGGGGCCCTGCGTTCGAATTCGGAGGAGATCTTCTGCCTTCTCCCGTCGGTATAGGGTGGCGAACGTCCGCTGCAACTCGGCCACACAGATGTCCCACGACGTAAGCGAAGCCTCGTGATTCTCGAACCAATGCCTCGCAGTACCCTCCAGCGAAAAATAGAGGTTCTGGAGGCACTGATCCGCAGTCCATCCGTTGTGGCGCGCCACACGCTCGTAGTGCTTGATCCAGTCTTCGACATCCTCGTGGATCTCGCCGTGGAAGGGTGTCGGCATACGGGGAGCGGCGGGCAGGTAGACGATGGCAGGAGCGGCGGGCGTCGGCGACTGGTTGGCCATCGTCGGCTTTGTTGGCTGCTTGGTCCTGGGCGGCAGAAGTTCGTGTTCCGGGGGTAGACCTCGGATGCGGCGACTTGACCGGGTCTCGATCTGGTCTTCGTCGGGTCCTCGGGAGGCTGGGTCCGGACTTGTACTGCGGGACCTCGGAGGGGTACGCGGCAGGGGCATGCGTTACCCCGCACCTCCACCAGAATGTCACGGGTGGTGATTCGTGACCAATAAACGAGAAATAAACAGAAATAAATAAACGTTTAATGTGGCGAACTTGTGCCAAAAATAAAGAAGGAAACAGAAGAAAGCAGAGCGTCGCGGGCGTCGAAGTCGGCGTGTCAGCAGAATCGAGCGCTGGGGCGAGACTGACTCGACAAGGTCGCGGGCGGCCTCTTATCTAGAGTGCGTCGCTATCTCGAAGATTCGGCGAAAGCGGTTCGAGCGTCGCGTGATCGGGGCGAGAATGAACACGCACTTTCTAGAAAACAAAAGCAGGGATAAATGATAGAAGTTCCGTGCGGTACGTGAATAAACGGGAACTTTCTGGAGGACCGTGACCGAGCGTTGCTTTCTCAGCCTTGCGCGCGGCAATATGTTTCGAAATTAAAAAGGGACAGGCATGGGTTTGACCCTGCTTACAACCCTATGGACTCTTTGGAATGTCTGATGGGGGCCAGACCACCCAAGGACATAATCAATGAGGCTGAGCTCTTGTTCCACCAATGCCTCTTGAGAAAGAAGTTGCCCTAGCTTCCAGAAAATCGCAGCATGACAGTGCTCCCCGTTGTCCAGCCCTATCCAATTGGAGGCCCAGGACCCAGTTCAAGTGGGGGCCAAGGAGTGCTGCCAACCACCAGTAGAGAGGGTCTCAGAGGGAGTCATGCGCCAGCCCAATCAACAACCATGCCAGACCATCTTACAACTGGAAACAGCCCTCGACAGAGATTCTTTGCACAAGCAGCGGTCAACAAGTGGCCACAAAGGAGTCTGCAGCAACTCCTGCACAAGGGCGTGCATTGGCAGCTCCCCCAGCTCCAGAGAAACAAAATGACCTGGAGCCCTAAATTAGATCGAGTGACAGGTGTTGTGCAGTGCCCAAGACACGTCTGAGGTAGCAATAAAGAGAGGCAGCAAAGAGTCGGGCAAATCTTAACAGCAACACCCAGGGAGGTCCTGCTGTCCACCTGGCTCACTAGTAATGCATAGAAGAGATATCTGCCCAGGCGACGAAGGATCCAAAACTCTTCTAGAGTTGTGTTAACTGCCAATGGCGGTGCTCCTCTGCTGAGTGCTGCTTCAAGCTCAGCGGAGTCTCCTCTGTCCTCACTCGTGACATAGCCTGTCTCTTCAATCACCACTTCTCTTCGCTCTGATAGGCCTCTTCTGCTTCTAACCCTGGCGTCGCCTCGACAACTGTGCCTACCTCCTCTACCACTTGTGCCTAAAAGTGTAAGAAGTGTAATCATCATACTTTGTCCGCAGCACAATCATAAACAAAGGATGTCCTTGGAAAGAAAGACAAAACACAGAAACCGAGAACTAGAAAGGCCACTCAAACTTTAGATTTGCATGCTAAGCTGCTCTTGTAAGATGCATGTCAGCCATAAAAAGAAGTCTAGTACCATACCCTTTTATTCAATGGTTTGGTAACACAAAATGACACATAATGCCAGATACGACGTCAAAGGATCATCGCCCGCACATACCAGCCCCCTATGTCGAGTCCATATTTACATTGAAAATGTCCTGGTTTGCAGCTCAAAATTTCGCATCATGTGCAGCCATGTGCCTCACCAAAGAACAAATGCATGCTCGATAGGTTATCTGTCGCATAGATGAATATTACATAATTTTAAATACTTATTTTCCTCAATTTTGTATTATGTTTTGCTTGTGTGATACCGGCTTTGTGGCTGCGTCCAATGGCCACAAAAAAGCCTTCATGGCCTTCAATTCAAGGACTGGTCAAACAGCACGAATAGAGAAAGTAGCTTATGCAGTTACTTTAAGGCAAAGTGCCTAGTTCAGCCTGGATCAGCCCAAGCACCTTTTGAATCTCACAGACCACTCCAACTGATGCCAGCTGCGTCCAAAATGCTTCGACTGGCCAAGAGTCGTGGAGCGTCACATGTGCACACACACCAGTGCAAAAGGTTCTCATGTGGAGTGTGCACCAAAGTCATTAGGGTAACTTATGTCATGTGAAACAAAGACACCAATGAAGTCACGGGACGGCATTTCTGCGGATTCATGCACGAGTAGACGCCATCTAGCTCTTTAGATTCATAGTTGCCAAACAGCATTCTGCTGGTTTACAGACAGCATTTCATATCTGATCATAGTTATATCCTACTTGAACCTTCAAATTCAAATATGGTGAGCACTGCAAGATTACCTAATTATCACTATTTGGATACGTGTCTCTAAGGTGGTGAAGACATCGTGTAAAATATTTTATTATTTAGTACCACTGATGTTTATGCCAATGCATATGTTTCACTTTAAATATGAAACCGGGACAGTCTGGTACTTCACTGGAGAAGCTACTGTGCACGACCGGACAAAGGAGGACACTGAAGACAACATGGTGGAGGCACTCCGGACAAGCCAACACGATCGTGGCGCGAAGGAACCCTCGGCACTCGTCAACTTGCCGGGATGCGATATTGCTTGGAGCTTCACTCCAGACTATATGCATTGTGTTCTGCTTGGTGTTTCACGGCAGCTGTTGGAGTTCCGGCTTCCAAGTGTTGGTGAAAGCTATAACATTGGATCGCCACAACTACTAGGAGAGCTGCCACATCGCCTTCCTTATCTGCCAAGATCGATTAAGTTGAGGAAATACTGGAAGGCTGTTGAGTGAGAGCAATGGCTTCTGTATTTCAGCCTCGTGTGTCTAAAGGGCATTTTGCCAGAGTAATTCTTGGATCACTTCGCTTTGCTTGTGAGGGGTGTCTTCCTGCTGCTCCAGGACAAGATTACACCTTCCGATGTAGCCAAAAGCACGGACTGTCTGGTCCGACTTGTTGTTGGCATTAAATTTTTGTGCTCGGAAAAGGAAATGACATTGAGTGTGCACCAACGCTTAACCTCTCAAGGAGCGCGGTGTTACAAGGGTCTTTGTGGGCGCACTCGTGCTTTTGCTTTAAGGAGAGTACGGGTAGACTGAAGAACTTCGTTACCTCAGCGAATGATGTACCTCATCAAGTGATGACGCGAGTGATGATGGGGCACTAGGTAAATGCATGCAAGGCCCCCCATGTGCAAAAGTTCTTGCAGTGCACTACAACAAATCTGGAGCCAGGTGCCCTACTGGGAAAGCGGCACGTAGTGCATGACCCACTCGTCGGTCATGCACTACGTGCACTGTTGTGGAGCATGACAGAGCCCGGACCTCTGGACCGGTCTTCCACAACGAACAGCATAAGAAGCCAGAGAAAACCGATTGCACAGCCATGAGGCTTCGTCGGTGCAGACTGCAGAGAAGCACTCCGATTGCAAACTGAAACTTAAATCCTGTCGAAGATCCCAATGGGACAACGAGAGTGTTTGCGGTCACCGAAGTGTATGTGACTTCCTTGGTATTTGGTAGCAAGCATATCAGGAAGGTGAACAGATGCTCACCCCAGAAGTTGCAAGAGATAGATGACAGTGCAAGCGCATGCATCTCGATGGAATCTCCCAC
>NW_024609846.1:125658261-125710942 GCF_016920785.2 Ixodes scapularis
CTTCTTCTGTGCCCTGGTATTGGTAATTATGAATAAGCCTTCTGAACTGATGGGCTATGGCCGATCTGGATTCTTTGTGGCCCATGAGGGGCCGAAGCTGGTGCCATGTTCACAGGGTGCCGAGGTTCGGGAAAACCTTGGAGCTGCGCGTGCAGAATTGCGACCAGTTCTGTTGGCTGAGGTGTTTGTCGAATGTTGCCGCTTGTTGTGCTATCTGGGCTATGCGAAGGCGAAATCGTTCAACTGGTTCTCCGGTTTGTTGTTGTTGTTGTCGTTGTTGTTTTTCAGCATTTTGTTAGTTTTTCCGGGGATTCTTTGAAAACTTTTTATTTCACGAAATGTCCGAAAAAGTTGGTCATGCCGGTTTATCGGTTTTGACTGATTTTGTGTGTTTGATAACGGCAGCTATTTATTGATGTTTTCCAGTTAAAAGCGGAAAGTCTATACGGCCTTATAATAAGTCAGGTCTTCGCTACTAACGGTCCCCAGGTCCCACGTCGCTGCCCTCAACGTCCTCGCCACGTCTAAGGGCCTCTTCTCGGGGGACGTCCGCTTCACCGACGGCAGCGGCAACTTCGTGGACGGCTCCCTCAAGCCCACCCTGGTTCCGACCGACGTCGGCGGCATGCGGAACATCCAGTCTTCAGCGACCTTCATCCTCGTCATCGAGAAAGACGCCACCTTCCCAGAAGCTCCTGAACGACGGTTTCCTCAAGTCCGCGGGGCCTTGCATCCTGATAACGGGAAAGGGATACCCCGACGTCAACACGCGAGAGGCTTCTCAGAAGACTTCACGTCGAAGTTGACATCCCGGTCTACGCGCTCGTGGATGCCGACCCGTACGGCATCGAAATCCTCTGCGTGTACGCGTACGGGTCCCTGGCGATGGCCAACGAGACGGACTGCATGGCGGTACCCCGTATCCGGTGGTTGGGCGTGCATCCGTCTGACGTGGTCACCTTCGAGCTCAAGGACTGTCCTCCGCTGAGCTACGGCGACAAATCCAAGTTGAGGAACCTGTTGGCCAGGCCGTACGTGGACAGCAACCCAGCGTGGAAAGAGCAGATGGTTCTGCTCGATGGTCTCCAAAGGAAGGCCGAGATCCAAGGACTCTGCAGCGTGGATCCGACGTTTCTCTCGGACGTTTACATACCGTCCAAAATTAGGTTTAGTGGATGGATCTAGGTACTTTTGTTTGTGCCATCCGTCGTGTTTCATGGAGGAGAGCGTGACTTATATTGTGTGTTTTTAGTTACCTGACTCGAGGCACGTGGCTACATGTACAGCGAGGTCCATAGAGATGTGAACCACTCTAAATAAATAAAAAAAAAAAATCGGTCACAGATGCTCCGACATTGCAATCTGCCACGATGGTGTGGCTAGGCGCTGCATTTCTAAATATTTAAAAGAGCAATCTGATCTAAATTAGAAGTACAAACAAATATCAAGATCATTTCTAAATAAACTTATCCCATAAAAAAAAAAGTTGATTATTGAGGCATTTCATTTAACAAGTACCGATATAGAGCAAAAAAAAAACGGATTTATTGCTTCTTCTTTGGCCAATAAATTGCCCCCATAGCCATCAATAACGCTATTTTTCATTATACTTCAAAAAGTCTAAACTCAATATTAAGCTATAGGAAAAGTTTTATTTATTTATTTATTTATTTATTTATTTCAAATAAATAAATAAATAATACGTTTCCTATAACTTAGGAAACGTTTTGTTTTTATTTGTAACTTTCAATTTAGGCAAAGTTTTACTTGGGTATTTTAACTAGATAAATGAACCAGCTAGAATGTCAGAGCATATGCCAAGCTTATTTTTGAAAATTATTTCAAGTGAAATAGATCTATTTGGCCCTCGTTGTATACCTTGAGCAGTGATTAAAATTAATATTTGAATACAGCCAAAAGCATCATTCTTATCATCGTGCCTGTGTGATAAATTAAGCAACTAAAATGCTATAGGTATAGCTAATTAAACTTTCAGTCAGGTTAAAAAGAAGATTATCGTTGATCCTCCCGCTTTTAAGTTCTTGGAAATTAAATTTCCAAAGGAATCACCGTCGATCGTCACTATCTATTATATATGATAGAAGTGTTTCGAGTGTGTTCATTATTACAGTTACGGAAATAACTTCCCTTTTGCACAATATGTAGCTTATGATAAAAAACACGTATAAATCGCTTATATACCAATGGTTGTCTATTTAAGCTTCCAGTGATGGAAGCGACTACAGTCAAAGTTTCTCTGCAACATCAACAGAACACTGCACTTTCTCTCGAATAAAATGACAAAACTTGATAAAAGTGAAACCAAAGGCTCAATGGTTCTGGTTGTAAGATACGTCAGTCTTCGGTTGTATCCTCCCTACGAGAATATAACCACTCGTAAGATAAGGAACCTCAAAGGTACAAGATAAAATGAGCGATCACGGATCGTTGCGTTTCAGATATCTTGTTCTCTACTCTTCCTGGTAGATCTGACGCAATCGTCAGTACGCGGACGTAGGCGTGCGATACAATACCTGCTCCGTCCACAGCTCTAGATATGTCCCTGAAGGAATGCGTATCAGTTCAGGCTGAATGTAGTTACGAAGAGAAAATGCATTTTTTCAAGCCTCAGCAACAAGTACTTTCCTGGGTACCCGCCGCAACGAAACGAAAATGTAAGCATGCTTCAAGGTTCATTTACGGTTATTCTTTTTAATTTTTAAGCTGTCTACATCCTCTTAGTTCATAGGTCCGTATCACTATCGTTTAATGTAAGTATTTGCGTATAGAGAAAGGCGTACTATAATTTGCCAAAAATACGCAAAAAAAAAACTCCTTTTTTGTGGTTTAGTAAGTACAGGGTAAGGTGGCTTAACTTTTCACATTAACATTTACAATTCAGAGAGCGGGAAAAGAAGGGACGACACAGCACGAGCTTGTGTTTCACTGTACTCTCTCCGGGCTTTAATGAAAATTGAAATGCTCACGATGTTTCATCGAATTGATCATTACGGCACGCACCCTGTGCTATTTTTTTTTTTTTCATGGTTAAGTTTGTTAATTATTCAACGCAGGTGCCAAAGAAAGCTCCAAACAGGAACACGTGCATAATGTCGCAACAGCAAATCCTTCTCAATAAACGCTCGGTGGAGCCCCCACTCTTCGATGAATTTACTCGCACATATAGCCACCATTACATTATGTTAATTTCTGTTGCGCACACGCTTTGGCTAAAGACTCTCCCGTGGTCACCCATAGGAGCTTTAAACTTAAGACACGCTGAGCCAGTTGAAACACAATATAAGTCCAGATTAATGTCCCTAATGGTCAGTATAATCAGCTCATATCAACAAAAAGAACCTATCCCAGAAACGTAAAACAATAAAAAATAAGGAATGACTTTTTTTATACAAAAAGGTATACAATTTTTTCGCGTCAATTTTGAGCGGCGGTTATTATTTATTTGGTTGTTTATTCATTTATTTATCTTTATAATACTGCCAGACTTAAGGCCAAAGCAGATGGGTATGATGAGAGGAAGAGCACCCCCAAGTCTTAGAAGTATGGAGAAAAGTAGACACATTCACACAAGCATTTGTCGATATGAAGTTCCATTCATCGGTGCGTTGAACAAAGAAAGAGTTTTTAAAGGAGTCCGTGTTAAGGAGGTAAGACATAATGTGTTTGTTGTGTTTTCTTATCGTTGCGTTATCTCACATAATGTGCTTGTGAGTATAAATAAAGTAATGACCATGTAGCAAGTAAAAACAAAATTAGAGTCAACATTATGCTTGTACCTATATGTAAAATCGAGGTTTCGGCGGTCTTTAGTAGTGAGGCGAAATCTTTTGATTGATATAGCGATTGAAAATAAATCGGGCAGATCGGGCAGCTTTAACTTGTATGCTTTCTATTTTGTAAATGTTTTCTGGCGTGAATGACACCCAAAGTTTGTTTCTCTGCCTAAGTGTCCGAAGCTTTCTAGCGCATTATTGGAAATATTTTTAGGAGTTCATTACAGTTCAGATCCGATCTCAGAAGAACGCCGAGGTATTTGTAATCCGGAAACTTTTAAGGCATACCCCCAGCAATGAAAGTAAACTGTGCTGGTAGTTTCAATCTTTTTTTCTTTTCTGTTTCGTATAATATGTTTACACTTTTGTTCTTTAATTTTTATTTGTCAATCGTTACACCATCTTGTTAATTTAGGTAAATGTTCACTCGATATTTTCTGATCACCGGATGTATGTACGTATTTTTGAATAGATAATTATACTCTCCGCAAAATGCTTGACTTTGACTTTACGTTCGAATCCTAGGCAACAGATCTCAGGGGCACACCATATGTAATCGGATAAGTTGTTCGACGTTGCATTATCTAACTGCACAAGCTGTTCTCTACCAACCAGATGAACCTTCATGTCCGGATTTGATGATTGTTAAAGATACACTCGAGTCTACGAAGTAGCCTCGGATGATGAAAAACGCGGTCTAGGGCCTCGGCAAAATCCGCGATGACAGCATCTATTTGTTATCGTCGGTCGATGCATCGAAGTTTGGTTGTGAGTCACCTCAGTTTGAAGTGTGTCTGTTTAGCGACCGCGTTTAAAACCATACTGATCGCTTTCTATGGTGACTAGTTAACAAGGCGAGGGAGCGGCAGTGTTCCGCCTCGAGCGCGAGCTTTCGACCTTCGACAACCCCTTGGCATCTCGGGTACCTGGAGCGCGCGGGCTGGCGCAGCCAAAGCACGGCAGAAGGCACAAAGCGCGTGCTCGAGGCCGGGCATTCGAAAGACACGCTCTGCCATTCTCATTCTGTCTGCGACAATAGCTCCGCAATTAATAAGACTACAAATCTGTTTAATCTTTAGTTTCGCCAATCTTTTGAGCAAGACCATTTCTCGAGGTCCATTGACTGTGTCATATACACCAACAGGCGGGTCTGGCGTCAAGCAGTTGCGGTGGCGCTGCTGTCGTCAATGTGACGCATGTGCATAGAAGATCACAATTGACGCGGATCTGGTTCCTCCGCACGCGCGGTGCTCACACCTGGTGTGGGTGGACTTGTTTGTAAACATCGTGTATGGGTCTATTGGCGACGACCACGAGCATCTCACTATCGCTCCTCGGCCAATGTATTTATTTATTTATTTATTTACGCTCAAGGTACATAGTACGTTTCAGAGGGGAGTGAACACGCAAAAAAAATCATGGCAACGAAATCAATCAACTAAGGGTGCTGTTACTAAGGGTTTGTTTAAAAAGAACAACGTCAGTGATGGAGGCAATTGAAGCGGGAAGGCGGTTCCAATCTGTTGGTATGAATGACACACTCAATGCGTTAGTATTGAAACTTGGTATGCCAACCTTATAGACGTGATTGAGGCGAGCGGAGCGATAAGATGGTTCGAGTATAAGTGACTGGCGTTAAAATGAGTTGTGATGGTAGATTTATGAAAGAAGCAGAAACGAGCACATTTATGGCGGAAAGATAAGTCGGGTAATGATAGGGTGATTTTAATATTTGTTACACTAGACGGGAGATGATAGTTAGATAAGATGAAACGAGCTGCTCGATTTTGAATGCTTTCCAATGCAGTGACAAGGTAATGTTGGCCGGGATCCCATACGGATCAGTCGTACTCTAATTTTGAACGGACTAGGCACTTATTTTATTTTATTTACAGAGTACCTACATCACCTCGAGGGCATTATTGTAGGAGGGGCAAGAAATAGCACACATACATAAAAAACACAAAGTGATCACTTGTCCGCACAGATTAGATATACAGCCGAGAAAAAAATACACTGTTGTCCAAGGTGCTCACCACATCATCAGGCAGCAAGTTCCACTCTCTAATTGTCTTTACGAAAAAAAGAATGACAGAAGCTGTTTGTTTTATAGGAATATTCAAAAACTTTTCTAGAGTTAACACACCTAGCTGAAACATGCGTTGGCCCCAAAAGATACTCTTTCTTATTAATACCAGTATTATTATAATAAATGCGATGGAAAAACTTCAATCTTAATTTTTGCCTTCGAATGCTCAAGGGCTCCCATCCACGGTTTTAACCTCTGTCATACTAGCGTATGGATCGTAATTGTTACTAACAAATCGCGCTGCTTGATTTTGAAGTTTCTCTAATCTATCGATCAGATACTGCTGGTAGGGATCCCATATAACGCACGCATAATCAAGCATTGACGTTACGTGCAAGAAGTAGAGTTTCTTTTACGTCTCGGGACGCGTGTTTGACATTACTACGGATAAAAACAACATTTTACTGGCCTTATTAATTGTGTAGTCATTATGTTTATTCCATTTAAGTGATTGGTGAAAATAAACGCCAAGATATTTACATTCAAAGACATTACCGATTGTCAGGTTTTTGATAGTATAACTTGTAAAAAATTTAGAGACGTTTCTAGCAAAATTAACGAGGTTACATTTTCCAATATTTAGGTTCATGTTTCATTGGTTACACCAGTATGCTACCTTATCTAGATCGCTCTGCAGGATCTCAATGTCTCTCGTCGAATTTATTTCCCTGTAAATAACGCAATCATTTGCAAAAAGTTTTATTGTCGACTGAATATTTGTACAATGTCGTTAACGTAAATTAAAAACAGTAACGGTCCAAGAACACTACCCTGGGGGACCCCTGAAGTCACGGAAACGACTGAGGATTTACTTCCATTTAAGACAACACATTGCTCATGGTCACTTAAGTAATTTCGTGTACAATTTAGTACCTTACTATTAGTTTCAGCGATGAAGGTGCTTGAAAAAAATTGCGTTTTAAGTAGCCCAGGATACGATTGGCATTTCCAGCAACATACTCAATATGGGTATTCCATGAGAGATTGGAGGTAATATAGACGCCGAGGTATACTTGTAAACGCAAACAGGTGATAGGGGTGTATTGTTAATGTGATATGTAGGACGGTTAGGGTTAGTGCGTGACACTCTCATAGACTTGCATTTATTGGTTTTTAATTCTATCAACCAAGCATCACACCAGTGAGCTATGTGGTTAAGATCCGTCTGGAAATGATCAATATCAGATTGGTCAGTGATGTTGCGATAGAGAACGCAATCATCAGCGAACAAGCAGATTGATGAAGAAATGTTAGATACTAGACCGTTAATATAAATAAGGAACAATAAAGGGCCAAGCACAGAGCCTTGGGGCACCCCTGAATGAACAGACGCCATAGAGGAAATCTTGTTGTTAAAACTTACAAATTGTAAACGATTAGTTAAAAAGGCATTTATCCAATCGAGTATATGTGGGTCAGTATTCAAGGTGCGGAGTTTTTGAATTAGTAGAGAATGAGAAACTTTATCAAATGCCTTCGAAAAACCTAGAAAAACACAGTCAGTGTAAGAGCCAGAGTCAAGAAAGCGATGAAGATCATGGGTAAAGGAGACAAGTTGAGTTTCTCACGAGAATGATTTTCTGAAGCTGTGTTGTGCTGACGTAAAAAAGTTGTTCGATTCTGAGAAGGTAGTCAGATGAGAGCAGATGATATGTTCTAAGATTTTGCATGGGATACTTGTTAATGAGATAGGACGATAATTGCATGGATCGTGTTTGACACCTGACTTGTGCAACGGAACCACCTTCCCGATACCTGTTTCTAGTGACTGTGAAACTAGCTTATGAAGTATAATAAACGAATACATTTTGGTGTCTTTTTTTAATTAATTTCGTCAACACCCCTTGATGAAATCTTAAGCCTATCTATTACACTTGAAATACCAACAACATCGAAAACAACAAAATTCATAGGTAAGAAATCATGCAAAGTCAGTGGAGGTACAGTTAAGTTACTCTGAGCAGAAAATGATATGACAAAAACATCATTTAACACAGAAGCACACTCGTTGACGTCTATGGTTTGCCCATCAGGAAAGAGCAGAGATTTGTTTCCGTTATCACTGCTGTTTACAGTGTTCCAGAACTGCTTAGGATTGTTCAAAAGCATAGAAGGAAGGGTGGTAATAAAAAAACAACAACATGTTTTGCATTTTTAAATGCTTTGTCATATTCGGAAGCGGCAGTAAGATATGCCGCCCAGCGGATATCTGTGGAATTAAGTTTTGCAGTACGGAATAATCTCTTTGTTGGATAGTCTTTTTAGAGTAGTATTATTCCATGGCGCATTTGCATGATTGCGAATTACTTTAGAAGGTATGTACTTATTCGTTAAGAAAGCGACAAAAGTCGCTTTCTTAACGAATGTTTTTAAACATATTCCAGTTTCTTTTCAACTGATCCGATTAAAGGGGCCCTGCAAGGACTTCTTACTCTTTTTTAATTTGCACCGAACCTGAGCGCACTGAACGTAGTGACTTAGTGAAACTTTTCTTTTCGCGAAATTCGCTTTATTTTAAAAGTTATAGGCAATTTAGAATTACAAAAACAAGCAAAAAATAACCTCCTTCATAACGTCGTAGGTCCTGGCTTGAGTGGCCGTGAACTAGAGGGCGCTCACGGCCGCCGCACTCCGTGTCGACGGCGCCAGAGGGCGCCACTAAAGCATGTTCTGGATAGGCTGTATGCAGCGGGCAGCCAAAGCGGCTTTCATTGAGTTTGCTGCGCGATTAAACACTAATTCAGCATGACACTTCATTGGCCACAAACGACAGCAAACACGGAGTAAAGATCAGTTCAGAATGGGAGCCACTTCGCGCTGCCATACCGCAAAACGGCCAAACCGCAAGACAAAGCCTCTCGCCGAAGGCCTTCGGAACGCTCGGAGCCGGTCGGATAATCCTGTCCATACGACTGCAGCGCCACCGCGTACATCCGGGATTTTTCCGTGTCGGCGCCTTATCCCACTACTCCTTTCTAGTATGCGCCGCCTTTTCCACCGCTTGGCGGCGGGTATGTTGACGGGTCTTTTCTTGTTTCCGTACTTTATAAACTGCATTTTTTTCTTTTTTTTCATCTATAATAGTGAACAAAAACTACTTTTATAAATCATTGAAACGGTTCGCGCCACTTATATTTTGTATTTCGACCAAAAAGAAGTTTTTAGTGGCTCTGACCAGTAGTAAGCCCAGGACCAAAAACGTCACATTTTGCGCGCTTTCGGTACCGCGGGTCGCCCTCGTCGGTGGAGGAGGTTTCCGTGTCGTCCGGTTAAAATATGGCGCACTGATATTTAGCTACTCTTTCCGTGCCCGCTGGCTTGCCCGAACCCCAAGAGACGTGGAAACCGCATAAAAGGTAGACGCTTAAATATGATTGCAGGGCCCCTTTAAGAAAACGTACTAGGTAGCCTTCAAGAAAAAAACACAGATCTCTGTTGATGGAAGTAAAACCACCCTTACTGTAGTCTCAAATACTTTTTACTGTTGATAACATTGAGCCCTTGGACGCATGAACCGTGAAGTGTAGTACAGAATGGTCACTAAGGCCAGGCAAACAGGATATCGATAAAATAGTGTGCGGGTGAGTGGCAAGCACTAGGTCTAACAAAGACGATGATGACGATGATACTCTTGTCGGATATGCGACTACCTGACCCAAGTTACAATATGTACATAACGTTATAAGCTCGCTAGCTTCAGTTGAAAAGGAAACCCAGGAAGGGGCAGTCAGCAGTCCATTTAATACTTTGGTAGTTAAAGTCCCCATCAAAATGATAGGCGAATCTGGAAAGCGTACGATAAGTTGGTTGATAGAATCGTGCAACAAACTTGAAAACATTATATTATTCGGTGGAGGGCGGTAACAAACACCAAATATCTATTTTTTTTTTTTTTTTTTTTTTTTGTAATTTAAACAATCACACACCCAAGTACCTTAAAGTTCCGAAAGAACGCCGACCCAAAATGAAGAGGTAAATGGTGAAAAACATCGGGTGGGCTATCTTTGGGGACGCCACAGCAAAACTTTATCAAAAACCGGCTACAAACTACGTGACCCGGGAACTGAAACCGCAGATCGCGGACACCGCAAATTTGCGTTTCACAATGCGATAAACAAGCGGGAACCCGCTACAAACTTGCCTGTCACCGGAACCGATATCGCGCGCGCAGATCGCGGACAAAAAGGCAGGAATCCATTAAGAACTCGTATGTTACGGGAACAAATAGCGCAGATTGCGAAAGCAGCAATATCGTATTTCACGATGCAATATAGTACACGCGGGACCAACTCACGTGGAATGGAGATCGCACACGCAGATCGCGGACAAAAACGTGGAAATCCGCTATAAACTCGCTTGTCAGACGTGCCGGTACAGCAAATTGCGCGGTGGATGCGATTCCCGTCGGACATTACGTGACGTCCGACGGAAATCGGGGGTGGGCGATGTTTCGGAATTTTCATGTTACGGATATTTAGCCAGAAAACCGGGATGGGTGACCTCTCGGGGGTGGGCGTTCTCTCGGAACTTTACGGTAATCTCAAGAGCACAGGCAATAGGCACATGAAAAGAAACAACTGTATTGGCCACCGCTAACAAGACACCACCACCGGATCTGTCATTCCTGTCATTTCTGAAAATAACGTTTCTGACAATGAAAGAGTTCATTATTACAAAATTTTGCTAACAACCAACTTTCCGTCAAAACTATTATATCCGCATCACAGGAGTCGGCAACTGAGCATCAGTTATCACGTTTCGGGAACAAACTTCTAATATTAGTAAAAATAATTGAAATTTCTGAGCTGTAATCGGGACGTTCACTAGCCCTCACCGGCTGTTAAGAAGTGGTAGCTGGTTTAGACACTCTTTCAGCCACTGACTGTGCCCCATTGTTACCTCGTAGAACAACAGTAGAAGTCGGCAGCTCATAGATGCGATCGTTCGTAGGATTGTATGCAAAACATTTTTCGTTTAGAGATAGCTTGTTATAGCGAAGCTTAAAAACCGCCCCCTGGCCCTTTCCGTAATCAACCAACCGTTTCCTCGCAAGCCTTGTATCGGGAGAAAAATCTTCGGCTACAGAAACAGGATTATCTTTCAGTCTGGGACGGCATGACAGTATACATTCCTTAGTTTTGAATCATTCAAACTTTCCAATCACGGGGCGAGATTTTCCGCTTACAAATGCCCCCAGCCTGTGTGCACGCGCTATCTCTTCATGCGAGACGGTTATATTCAAAGTATTCGGTAGAAAAGACAGCACCTTATCTTCCGACTCAGACCACGTTTCAAGAACGCTGTCATGAATACCGTGAAAGAATAAATTATCCCTGCGTGACCTACCTTTCATGTCACTTAGTCTCGAATTTAAGCTAAGATTATCTCGTTCAATACGTTCGATGGTCTGGTGCGCTGCGACAAGCTCAGGCACGCTGCATGTCAGGGAAAGCTGCGGTTTTGGATTCCACTGTCGTCACTCTTTGAATTAGTGAGCGAATTTCTAATTGACCGCTGATTTTCTTTAAGCTCGTTGAGATATGTAATCACAGTGGCTTGCCCTGCCTCGAATTTCAGCGAAGAGGCATTAAGGCTTTGTAATAAAACAAACATTTGTAAAAATTAAACAAATAAGGTTGCGTTATTTGCCGATAAGAACACCACAAAGAAGTTATTTGCCGATAAGAACACCAGGTTGCAACAATCGTGAATATTGTAGGCCTGCCGTTCGTCAGCTGCCGGTGACTATAGTACTAACGATGGTATGGGCGTTAATTATTCCACGCTGTCGCCAAAAACCACCATCACAAAAAAAAACTGTTTTGAGAGATTATAATAACGGCAAACAAGCGTGTTGGTGAATAGATACGAATACATAAAAGGATGAAAGATCCAGCACGAGGACAGAAACAAAACTTCTTTCATTTAGCGACAACGTAGAATAACACAGAATATAAAACCGCCCCCATAAATTTCAACGTTATCAAATGGGGAACGGAAAATTGGGGAAGGAAAGGGAAATGGTACTATACATTTGAAAGTTTGAAAAGCACTAGCGTCACGACGAGGTATCAGTAATCTAGCCATCTTTGGTGCTAGGAATTCGACCTCTCTCCTTGTCAGTGATAATGAAGGTGCAGAAATGTTGTTGTTCACAGTCCCCATAACAAATAATTCAATGATTTATCTCCCAAATCTGTTGTTGTGCCCGCCCAGTATTCTGGTATCAGAGAAATAAGGAGCACAGTCCTCGCACGTGTGGTTGTGAACGACGATTGGACGAAATTAAAGGCTCATTCGAAGCCTTCGATGCTTCCAAGTTCTGTTCTCTGAGTCGATGGTTAACGCATCTCCCAGTTTGTCGGATGTACTGACTGCCGCAGCTTAGTAGAACTGAATAAACCTTTCTTTCTTCGCACGCTACCAACTTTTTGGCATGGCACCAAGAAAAAAAGTTGTCTAATATTATCCTCTCTCATCATTTCAGAGTTCCTTTGAATTGATCTCCCACTTCGATTCGCTCCATTTTCTATCCGTTTCCACACTCAATTATGTCTTTCGACATTGAAGTTGTGTATTACAGTCTAGTATATCAAAACTCATCTTAGATTCTACAGCTAATGCGATTCATGAGCACGGAATTTTCAAAATTCATGCGGCGTTTCGGTTGAGGGCTTCATCGACCTGGTCAATATTTATTTGCAGTCCACTATAGTCGAATATGAAGAAAAGATTTACAGACAAAACACTCTGAAAGAAAGCCCGTGCGTCTACTTTCCCGCACAACACTCGGAGAGCCAATCACCGAAACTTACGGAGGCAGCTCAGCGAATGACGATGCTGAAGCATATGTTTAAACCAAAAAAACGCAGTCTGAGTTGCGACATTAAGCAATGCAAGCATGACCTTTTGCATTGCTTAATGTCGCAGCTCAGACAGCGTTTTTTTGGTTTAAACATATGCTTCGGCATCGTCATTCGCTGAGCTGCCTCCGTAAGTTACGGTGATTGGCTCTCCGAGTGTTGTGCGGGAAAGTAGACGCACCGGCCTTCTTTCAGAGTGTTTTGTCTGTAAATCTTTTCTTCATATTCGACTATACTGTCCTTAGTGGACTCTTTCTTCTTTTTGTTGACAGGCTATCAAAAATCGGTTGAACAAGCCCTTTCAGGGTTGTCTATAGTGTTTAGGTATGTCGACGATTACATGGTTATGTTTTCAGACGTTGTGTCCGCTGACAGCATCTTTGAAGTTTTTAAAGGCTGTGCAGCGGGACCAACTTTTACGCTGGGAAATATTTGAATGGAAAAACTAGGATTCCTAGTTTTACGGTTGCATCCTCATTCCTCAGGTCTTTGTTCGGCTTTCCAGCAGAGATCGGAGAAATTAGTCCTCCCTTTCACCTGTGCTCATTCCGTTTTTTAAGTCCTCATTTTCAAGTCGTGTACGCGTTTCTCCTAAAGTAGCTTTAAGTTGAAGCGTCATAGGTTGATAAAAGCAGGTTTTCCTGCGGACGTACTTTGTTCCACCCCTGAGAGAATCATTCTGAGGTCACAACTTCTGCAAGCTGTTGCCAAATAGAAAGGTTTTTGCTGTGATTCCCGACATGCAGAATTCCACGCGTCGTTTGGAAATTCACTGAAAAGAAAATGATTTTTTAACAGTCTGGTTGGGACACGCGTATCAAAAAATAAATTTTACGGGCAAAACAAATCACTGGGTATTTACAGCGCGAAATTGATTTCAAATTCTGCACGCAAAGTCCATGGCGTCACGGAATGGTCATTCACTATTGTCACGGGTGGTGACCAAAAACAATAGATGAACAGAAAGAAATAAACGTTTAATGTGGCGAACTTGTGCCAAAAAAATAAAAGAGTACAAAAGATAATAACAGAGCGTCGAAGTCGGCGAAACCGCAGGATCGAGCGCTGGGGCGAGACTGACTCGACAAGGTCGCGAGCGGCGTCTTATCTAGAGTGAGTCACTATCTCGAAGATTCGGCGGAGAAGGTTCGAGCGTAGCGCGCTCGGGGCGAGAATGAACACGCACTTTCTAGAACAACATAAACGGGGATAAACGATAGAAGTTATGTCCGGAACAAGAATAAACGAGAAAGTTCTAGAAGTCCGTGACCCCTGCGCGCGGCATTACTCCCCCCTTTAAAAGTGCATCGCCCCGATGCAACACAAAACAAAACAAAGCACATAAAAAGAACGGCAAACTGAAGAGTCATTTGAAACACATAAGATCCACAGTCCTATCGAGCGTAGTACGGCTTCAGGCGCACGACGTGGACGACTTCCGGACGTGGAGGGCGGCGTGACGAAGTCCGTGTTCCGTCGGGCATCACTTCGTAGTTCAGATCCCCGAGTCGACGAAGCACTTTGTAGGGTCCAAAGTATCGTTTCAGCAATTTCTCACTGAGGCCGCGGCGACGGATGGGCGTCCATACCCACACCCTATCTCCGGGCTGGAAGTGGACGTCCCTGCGGCGAAGGTTGTAGCGGCCGGTGTCGACGCGTTGCTGGTCTTGAATCAGGAGTCGGGCGAGCTGGCGAACTTCTTCGGCGCGTTGAGCAACCGCCTGGGCGTCGTCGCTCTCGTTGTCAGATGGCTCATGGGGCAGCATGGCGTCCAGCATGGTCGTTACCTTCCGACCATGTACCAGCTGGAAAGGTGTGAATCCAGTGGTCTCTTGAACCGCCGTATTGTAGGCGAACGTGACGTAGGGCAGCACCTCGTCCCACTTCTTGTGCTCTACGTCGACGTACATAGAGATCATATCGGCGATTGTCTTGTTGAGTCGCTCCGTCAGCCCGTTGGTCTGCGGGTGGTACGCAGTTGTACGACGGTGGCTGGTGTGACTGAGTCGGAGGATTTCTTGGGTCAGCTGTGCCATGAACGATGATCCGCGATCTGTAATCAGAACTTCTGGCGCGCCGTGCCGGAGGACGATGGACTCAATGAAAAACTTAGCAGCTTCCACAGCAGTCCCCGAAGGAAGGGCTTTCGTTTCGGCGTACCGCGTGAGATAATCTGTGGCGACGATGATCCAGCGGTTCCCCGACGTCGAAGGCGGAAAAGGACCAAGTAGATCCATTCCGATCTGCTGGAAGGGTGCAGTTGGAGGAGAAATGGGCTGCAGGAGTCCGGCCGGCCTCGTCGGAGGTTTCTTGCGTCGCTGGCACTCGTGGCATGATCGTGTGTATAGGTGGACGGTCTTGGGGAGCTTGGGCCAGTAATACTTTTCACGAATACGGGCCAGTGTCCGGCTGTAACCGAGGTGTCCGGACGTCGGGTCGTCGTGGCAGGCTTGGAAGATCTCCTCTCGAAGGTCACTCGGGATTACCAGCAGCCACGGCGAGTTACTGTCCCCAAAGTTCTCTTTGCAGAGTACACCTTGTCGAATGGCGAAGGTCGGCAGGGTTCGTGAGAAAACACGGGGCACGGTACTCCCGCGCCCTTCCAGGTGCTGAATTAATGCGCGCAGCTCAGGATCGTTTCGTTGACGTCGTGCCAGGTCGTCGTTGGTCACTGCTCCTAGGAAGCACTCGTCGTCATTTTCGTCGCTGCTGCCGGAAGGTGTTTCGACAGGGGCCCTGGACAAGCAGTCGGCGTCGCTGTGCTTGCGGCCTGACTTGTAGACTACAGTCATGTTGAACTCCTGTAGTCGGAGACTCCATCGAGCGAGGCGTCCTGAAGGGTCCTTGAGGTTCGCAAGCCAGCAGAGCGAGTGGTGGTCTGTGATTACGCGGAACGGGCTCCCGTACAAGTATGGGCGGAACTTCGTGATTGCCCAGACGACCGCAAGACACTCCTTTTCAGTCGTGGAGTAATTTCTCTCCGATTTGGACAGCGTCCGACTTGCGTAGGCGATGACTCGCTCGGTTCCTTCTTGCACTTGAACCAGTACCGCTCCAAGTCCTGCATTACTAGCGTCCGTGTGAATCTCGGTTTCCGCATCCTGATCAAAGTGTCCTAGGACAGGAGGAGTCTGGAGTCTTCGCTTCAGCTCGTCGAATGCCTGCTGCTGCTCCTCGGCCCATTCGAACTTCTGGGCGTCCTTCGTGAGGTTTGTGAGCGGTGCGGAAATCCTTGCGAAGTCCCGAACGAAGCGTCGATAGTAGGCACACAGTCCGAGGAATCTTCGCACGGCCTTCTTGTCTTTCGGCGCTGGGAATGCCGCGACGGCTCGAGTCTTCTCGGGGTCTGGGCGGACGCCTTCGTTACTAACCACGTGGCCGAGGAACTTCAGTTCGTCATAGGCGAACCGACACTTTGACGGCTTCAGGGTGAGTCCGGCGCTCCGTATGGCTTGGAGAACTGCTTGGAGTCGTCGCAAGTGCTCGTCGAAGTCGCAGGAAAACACGACGACGTCGTCGAGGTAGACGAGACAGCTCTGCCACTTCAGCCCTGCCAGCACTGTGTCCATGACACGCTGGAAAGTTGCTGGCGCCGTGCACAGTCCGAAGGGCATCACTTTGAACTCGTACAGTCCATCCGGCGTGACGAAAGCTGTCTTTTCTCGGTCCCGTTCGTCGACTTCGATCTGCCAGTAACCGCTCTTCAGGTCCATCGATGAGAAATATCGAGAGTGGCGCAGCCGGTCAAGGGTGTCGTCGATGCGGGGGAGTGGGTAGACATCTTTCTTCGTCACCGCGTTCAGCTGCCGGTAGTCCACGCAGAACCTTAGCGTTCCGTCCTTCTTCTTAACCAGCACGACTGGCGAGGCCCACGGACTATTTGAAGGTTGGATTATGTCGTCTCTCAGCATCTCTTGAACTTGCTCCTGGATTACCTCCCTTTCTTTAACGGAGACTCGGTACGGCGATCGATGCACAGGGCGTGCGTCATCCTCGGTAACGATGCGGTGCTTCGCAACGGCGGTTTGGCGTACCTTCGACGACGTCGCAAAACAGTCGCGGTATTCGGCGACGAGGTTAAGCAGCTGCCGTCGTTTCAGGCCCGGAAGCTTTGAGTCAATGTCGAGCTGCGCTGGCAACGCACTGTCTGGCTGAGGCGGCGAGGATTCGTCAGTAATCGCGGTGATTTCGGCGGGGTTTCGGAGTTCCTCGACGTGGCCCACGGCTGCACCTTTCGTGAGGTGTTGCGTTTCGTTTCGGAAGTTGGTCACGAGGGCCACAGTCCGCCCATCCTGAAGTTCAGCTACACCCCTTGCGACGCCTATTCCTCTTCCCAGGAGCAATTGGAGGCTTCCCTCGAGAAGAACTTCGCCGCAGGAAGCTGTATCGGCCACGACGGGTACGACAACACTTGATCGCGGAGGCAGGTTCACGTGGTCGGCGGCGACTCGGACGGCGGGTGACGCTCTTTGGGGTTTCTCTGAAGGCGGAACAGGCTTCCTCAGCGTCAATCTGTTCTCACCCAGGTCGATGACAGCGCCGTATTCGCACAGAAAGTCCATGCCGAGAATGACATCTCTGGAACAGTCTTGTAGAACGACGAATTTCACAGGGCACGTTTCGCCGTGAATTTCGACGCGAGCAGTGCAACTTCCGACAGGCGTGATAAGGTGTCCTCCGGCGGTTCGAATTTGTGGTCCTCCCCAGGGCGTCGTAACTTTTCGCAGGCGGCGAGAGAGCTTCCCACTCATGACTGAGTAGTCTGCTCCGGTGTCCACGAGTGCCGATGCGTCGTAGCCGTCGATAACAACATTTAGGTTGTTGGACACCGATGCAGTGGCTTCGTTGCGATGCGTGGCGTCGGGGGAGTGGGAGCGCTCCGGCGTTTTTGGAGGCTCTTTACTCTGGTCGTCTTCGGCAACGCCACCTCCAGGCGTTGCCGCACTTAGTTTTCCCGACGAGATAGGGGGGATAGGCTGTCCCGACGAGAGCGGCGGAAGGGCGAGAGCGCACGTCGTGGCGAAGGCGAACGGGAACCTCGGGGTCGAGTCGGCACCGGGGACAGGGGTCGTCGGAGGTATTCTTCAATGTCACGAGGGCGTTCACCGTACCTTGGGCGAGGGTCGTTTGGCGCAAACCCTCGTAGGCCCATTTGACGATAGGGGCACCTTCGATAGACGTGGTCGGCCTCACCGCAGTGGTAGCACAGCGGTCGCCTGTCGGCCGTCCGCCACACGTCGGTCTTCCTCGTCGAGGGTTGCTCCGGACGGATGTACTGGGCCTGTCCTTCCTGACGTCGAGGATACTGTGGCATCGGAGGGTCTCGTCGGGGTGGTGCCGTTGTCTGGCGGTTAGCTTGCGGCGGTCGTCGAGCCATGGCGGCGTAGCTCAGCGTTGGTTCCTCTGGCGTCGTCGTGTTGGTGGAAATTTCAGGCTGGACGGCTCGGTGAAGCTCCTCTCGGACAACCTCGGCGAGTCTTAGAGAAGACGGGCTGTCTGCAGCGGGGAGCATCTTTCGGAGCTCTTCCCGGACGACTTCACGGATGATGTCGCGTATGCCGGGGAGGCTAGGGCTGATGTCATGGCCCAATGCAGAAGAAGCAGCGATGCTCGAGTGCCGATGGTAATGGCTGGCTCTTGCGAGGAGGGCACGTTCCATGCTCGTAGCTTCCCTGACGAAATCTTCGACGGTGGCTGGAGGGTTGCGGACAAGACCACCGAAAATGTCATCCTTTACGCCTCGCATCAGGATCTGCAGCTTCTTTTCGTCGGTGGCTTGAGGGTCGGCGCGAGCGACCAGGCGCAGAACATCCTCAACAAAACTGGTGATCGTCTCGTTTGCGCCCTGGGTCCTCATTCGAAGAAGGTCCTCGGCCCTCTCCCGTCGATGCTGGTTGGTGAATGTCCGTGTCAGCGCATCCTTGCAGGCGGTCCACGAGGTCAGGGAAGTTTCGCGATTTTCGAACCAGTGCCGGGCCGTTCCTTCGAGCGCGAAGTAAAGATTCTGCAGGCGCTGTTCGTCCGTCCATTGGTTGTGCTGGGCCACTCGCTCGTATTGTTGTAGCCAGTCCTCGACGTCTTCGTGGGCGTCCCCGTGGAATGGCGTCGGGGTCCGGGGTGCGACGGGCAGGTAGATGAAGGCAGGAGCGGCCGGGGTCTGCGACTGGTTGGCCATCGTCGTCTTCTTTGGCCTGGGCTTGTCCGGCAGCAGACCAAATTCAGGGGACTGACCTCTGGTACGGCGGCTTCTTCGGGCTTCCGCGTCTTCGGCGAAGGGTAGCCTTCCGGGGCTGAGCACGTCGCTTGGCCGGGATGTCTTTGGAGGGGTACGATTGACGGGCATAGGATGGAATACCCCGCACCTCCACCAATAATGTCACGGGTGGTGACCAAAAACAATAGATGAACAGAAAGAAATAAACGTTTAATGTGGCGAACTTGTGCCAAAAAAATAAAAGAGTACAAAAGATAATAACAGAGCGTCGAAGTCGGCGAAACCGCAGGATCGAGCGCTGGGGCGAGACTGACTCGACAAGGTCGCGAGCGGCGTCTTATCTAGAGTGAGTCACTATCTCGAAGATTCGGCGGAGAAGGTTCGAGCGTAGCGCGCTCGGGGCGAGAATGAACACGCACTTTCTAGAACAACATAAACGGGGATAAACGATAGAAGTTATGTCCGGAACAAGAATAAACGAGAAAGTTCTAGAAGTCCGTGACCCCTGCGCGCGGCACTATTTCCGCCTCAGCGAGATGGTCATACACTCTCTCCACCTCAACGTGATGGCCAAGCCGATCCTCCTCTCCTCCACGCGCCCGAAATGCCGAGAAAGAAAACAAGCGGAAAGGAGGTGACTGGCCACTAAATCGCGTCTCGCGCCGTCAATATTGCAATTAAAAAAAAAAAAAAAAATCCCGTAAAATTTATATTTGTCCCAACCAAACTGTTAAATTTTTTTAAGTGGTCTTTTTAGATTTATTGTTTGTAAGCAGCGGCGTTGGCGGGGGGGGGGGGGGGGGGGATGGGGCTACAGCATTCCCCCGCCCCCCCCCCTCCACCCTCCCCCCCCCCGCCGAAATCCAGCCGACCCTATAATATACACATGCATTTCACCCCCCCCCCCCCCTTCCCCCGCCTCCGCAGCCCAAGTCATGGACATCCCAGTCACCTCAGCGCACTCCACCCCCCCCCCCCCCCCCCCTTGAAAAAACATCCCTGGCTACGCCACTGCCTCCAAGTTCGACACGAGTGTAAATGAGAGTGACACTTTCAGAGGGTGCAATGTTAAACATGCCAGAAAGTTTATAGACCAGTGTCCGCGCCAATTCCGGGGCGCCGCCATGTTTATCTACGCTCGCGCCACCACGCGGAAAGAACTGGCAGGCAGGGAGGGGGGGCTGCGTTGGCGGCGTTGCTTTGGGTAGCTGGATGCGGCAGGCTGTCCGAATGCACCGACACATCGTGAAAGATGTCTTCACCAAAAGCCTCTGCGGCCCGTTCTTCAACAGGCAAGATGTCGTGAACATTCGAGAACCCATCTCGATCAAGGAAAATAAGGGAAAACCTTTCTTGTCTTAGATGTTCTCGGTGTCTGCTGACCCTTGACATCCGCGTTTCAGTCCGGGTTCATTGCGTAGTAAATATTTCGCTACCGCTTTCTTGTAGCTTTCAAATGCTTGATTGTTGGCTTCTTGTATACGACATTACATTCGTGGCACGTTTGAGACCGATTTTCGCGATCTGCTTGCCTTTCTGCGGCAGCGCGGCTCTGCCAAGCCGAAATAAGTGCGAGGCGTTCACTTGATCGAACGCCGTTTTAGCGAATGAAAACGAGACGACGACGTTTCATCGAATGACTAGCGAATGGGTCTAGTTACATAGACAGCTAGGATTAGCTTTCTTTTGTAATGTGGCGCCTTGTCTGCCGCTGCGAAGCGGCGTAAACGAGGGCTCCTAGTTAGCACGCGTCCCCCCCCCCCCCCCCCACACACACACACAAACACACACTGCGAGCGTCTGGGTTCGAAACTATTAATTGCCAGTTCTAAAGGATGGTACTTACTTGAAGTGGGAGCTGGAATTCTACGAGGTACCAGGAGACACTTACTATCGGGCAACGAAGCACGGTGCCTGTGGGGGCGGAGTCTAGGAACGCTACTGATTAATATTGTGACAGTCGATCAGTTATGATAGCAGACGAAACTTCGACTCGTTTGTTCAGAAGTTCGCGGTGATATTTTATTAGCCCTCGTTACAGCACACCAAGGATCTTAGGCAGTGAAATTCACATCACGCAGGCTCGTCCGTCGTAGTCAAATGAGCGCAGTCGACGATGAGGTGTAATTAGCTACTAAGCTTCACAAGGAAAATGCGCGTGAGAAAGAGTTTTGAGGAAGTCCAAAACACCGATCCAGCAGACGCACGTACGTATGTTTAAGCGCGAAACACATGTACGACGAAACAGTCCGATCCGACGTGCGGACTGCCGGAATGACCTTGGGGGAGAGGGTTTTCGTAGCATCGGAGAGCGTTGAAAACCCTCGCCTCCGACCGTCGTATTGCGCGGTCGGACGTCGGATCGGACGGTTTCGTCGTACATGTGTTTCGCGCTTTACTCCGGACTTCATGAACCCGACGGCGCAAGATCAAAGAGCACCGCCGCCATCGCCACCCGGTTTTCTCTGCACTTTGCGCGACGACGGCACTGCAACGGAGAGCACTCGCCTCGGCGTTAACATTCCGCGAAATAGATTAATTTCCCACTCTTGAAGCCATTCCAAATGATAAATGAAAATACCTCGGCGTTGTTGAACATCTGACGACACAACCAACACAACTGTGCCGCTGGCTGCGTGAGCCTGACACAAATGTGCCGAGCGCCTGCTCGGCACCGTTGTTGCTCGTGAAGGCCTGCTTATTTGTAGTTGAGACGATGATTCCACATCTTTCGTGGTGCTTGCAATAACTTCGAAGGGCAGGGGAACCTTCTCACGAGGACGTTGAAGACACTCAACACCGGAGCCACCAAAGCAATCGCACAAACCGTCGCCATGTTTGCTTCTTCTTCGTCAGTCGCGGCGCGGTCAACTCGTCGCGAGATGTTTTCTGGCTCGGCTAGATGAAAACCAACAACGGCAAAGTGGCGCATGGACACACGGCTCTCACATTATGGGCACTATACTCACATACCGCGGTAAACAGGACCGATGCCGGCTAAACGGCAGTCGGCACACCAGCGAAGAAGCCCTCAACGGGAACCGGCGGCGCAAGCCGACGCAGCCCCCCCCCCCCCCCCCCCCCCCCCCCCTCCCCGTGTGCGTCTGGGTTCGAGATTATTGTTCGCTTTCGCTCCTTGCGGTCGAGGCTAAAAAGAGCACTTCCGGACAAAGGTCTATAGAGTGCAAAGAAATAAAGGTTTATTCAATTCCGCTAAGCTGCGGCAGTCAGTACATCGAACAAACTGGGAAATGCGTTAACCATATCGACCCAGAAAACACAACTTGGTAACATCAAAAGCTTCAAATGGGTCTTTTCACCTGATCATCGTCCACAGCCGCACGTGCGATTACCGTACTCCTTATTTCTCTGATATTAGAATACTGGGCCGACACAACACCAGATTTGGGAGACAAATAATCAAATCATTTGCCATGGTGACTGTCAACAACATTTCTTTACCTTCATTATGACTGACTAAGAGAGACGTCGAATTCCTACAATCAGAGATAACTAGATTGTGGATACCTCGTCATGACGCCAGAGCTTTTTAAACAATTTTCTCTTTTCCCTTCTCGAGAACGTTGAAACCTTTGTGTAGAATATAACAGTGTCGCAATACAAAACAGCTCAATGTTACATAAGTTGACATTAAAAAAAAAAAAAAAAGAATTCGCGTTAACCTTTTTTTCAGTGAACCTAAACGTTCCCTCACTGAGGTTGAGGAAGTAAAATTGTTCGCCAACGTGCATGTTGCTTTCTGAAAACAGCCTACTTATTCGGGGACGAAAGGTGGTCCCTTTCGTCGTTCAGCACGCGGACCACAATAAATATCTTGCACTGCACCGTAAGATCGGTGTAACATTTGAAAGCAAAGCGATTTTTCGACGGTAGAATCCTCCGTCTAGGTAGTGTGATAGGAATTACACGGCGGAAGCACAAAAATAATTACTGGAAACGATGTTTGTTTCTATTCTGCCTACGAGAACCAAGCAGCGATAGCAGACGAAAGAGTCAAAACGACCTCCTTTCCTGAGCTTCTCGGCGTTGCCACCACGCGGCGTCGATTTCGCTGGAGTCGCTTGGGAAATTCTTTAGGTAACACTTCAAGTAGGTTTAGAGAACTTGTTCGTAACTTAATGTACGTTATCGGAGTGTGTTCTTGTTCTTTACTTAAGGATTTATTACCTCTTTTTGAACTCCCAAATTAAAAGAATAAAAAATGGTAGTTTCTTCAAAATTTAAAAGAAAGGCAGGTTGTCATGTGAAAACGCGCTATAGTCCTTCGAGACGTCATCTCATTTCTTTGAGTGAAGTGATGGTTGCTATGCGGAGCGCGAGTTCGTCGGCTTTTTTTTTTTTTTATTTTTGCAAAGTTTGTGGTGACGCCAGAACGCCGAGCTCTGATTGGCTCTGATTGAAGGATAGTGTGTAGACTTCAAAGCAAGCTGTCTCGAGGTCATCCCACTATCCTTCGAT
This sequence comes from Ixodes scapularis, assembly GCF_016920785.2. Lineage (NCBI taxonomy): Eukaryota > Metazoa > Arthropoda > Arachnida > Ixodida > Ixodidae > Ixodes > Ixodes scapularis. The sequence goes on from NW_024609846.1 coordinate 125,681,701, forward strand.
CATATCGAATCAGAGCCGCGGCGTTCTGACTTCACCACAGCCCCACCAAAAGAAGCAGACGAACTTCCGCGCCACATATTACCGATACAAAAAATTGCCTTATAAGTTAACTGTGTTTAACATTTTGTCGGCGAGAGTAAAACAACTATCATGTGTCAAAGTAATTTTATCCAGTATTCGCCGCCGTTTCCGAAAATAGCTTAATTTACCACCCCTGCCCAACCAGTTAAAAAAAAAGAGGGTATACGGAAATGAAATGGTATCATGAAAGGTTCTGTTAAAAGTATGTGTACTTTACTTTGGAAGTACATTTTATTAATAGTATATTTGATTTCAGGTACATGGTGTCTGATGTACTTGCTACTTTACTTGAAGTACAGACCTTTCATTTACTTTGTACTTTAAGTACTTTTTATATGTACTTTACCCAACCCTGACCGATACATGTACGAGACAAATAATGTCTACCGAAAATCATGCTAAGCTATATGTTATGTAACTATACCGGAACGCTATATAGGGCGAGATGTAGTATTTAATATATCTTTTTTTTTTTTCCTTCTTTGTCTGGAGTGGCTAAACTCAAACCAAAACAAAGAAACGTACGTCCCTTGAGTAAGGTGACGAAATCTCATGACTATTACATATCCTCGTTTATTGCACGCGTCTTAGTGTTTTTTAAAATTTATTTATTACTTATTTTATTGCGGTAGCAGTTAGTGGGGCACTTCGCGGGTTTTGCTCCAACGACGGCGCTCCATATCGACGCGGCCCATTTTCGGCACTCTGCCAAAAGATTCCACATTGACGTCACGCCGCGCATGACGTCACCTGTAATCTGGCGTCGGTTGAAACCCCGACGTGACATTGTCATGTCAAGTTACATGGCACAGTGACGCCACGGTAGTGATAGACGATCGGGTGACACCCTGAGTCACCTAATGCCATGGTGTTAGATGACATTCAGAGGTCACGTGACACCATGATGGCACATAGAAACGTAAACATGAGACTGTTGATGGCGAAAGCAAATAAAAAAAACTTTTCGCTAATTATACGAGAAATGTTCTCGGGCGATAAAACAAATAAAGTTAGGGCGGTGTTAAGCCGGCGAAATCACGGTCGTGCAATTAGGTAGGTGGGGCTATACGCTTGAAGCTCCAGTGCGCGATTTTGGAAGCGTTCTTCAGTGACCACAATGCGGTGTATGTTTGTGTTCAATAACATTGCATAAGACGTTCAGGTAGGCAGGGAACGGTTCATGCGTACACATGCAGTTTCGTCGTTCCCTGGATTTCAAACTTGGGCGAGCGATTTTCGAACTGTTTTTCAGTTACCACAAACCAGTCTTATAGTTTGTGCACAATAAAAATGTTCACTGGTTCACGAAATGCCTTCTACTTAATACACCCTCATTTGTTCCAAACGCTATAGATTTTTCGTCCGGTGTGATACTCGGTTTAATACAAAACGTCTATGCGGACTCCATGGTGCGCGCTCGCACCTTTATCGTTCGTCTAGTCCATCTGCTCCGAAATGGCACTGTAGCGACTGCGACGTCATACCTCAGCTGTCACAGTATTGGACCTTACGGGTTGCGCAAGTGCTCGGATTTCTTCTTTACAGTGACACGCACTCGTTGTCTTACGGGAACGGGCATAAGTTGTCAGTTCTTTGCTAACACTTTGTCTCTGAACGTGTTTTTTTTTTCCTCTTCTTTCTACGTGTCGACAACACAATTAGCAAACAACAACGGGGGTCTCTATTCGAAATCATAAAAAAATACATTAATTGTATTATGCTACTTTCAAATCACGCGATAAAACTCATCGATAAAAGAAAAGAGAGCTCGGGTATTAGATGTCTATCTCGCTTTTGTTTTCTCTGGGATCTCGCAATAATGTGAAATCCCTCAGCGACATCCGGCCGAACGTCGTCATGTCTGCATGTGACGAGAGGGAATGCGCAGATCATTTCGCATCTTGTCATCTCCTATCGCTACACGAACAAACAAACAAACCACCGCTTTGTCCCATGAAAAAAATGAAATATAGATGAATGCGTAAATGTAGAAAGGCTCGAGATACCTCTTTCGTATATCGCTAAGCAAACAAATACCTGCCTGAGACAAAGGATCAACGCAGTTCCACGTTTGGAGACCCACCTCCTTTCACCGGTAAGCATGAAAACCCAACACATGGCTGGCTAACTGCTCGTTGCGATCAATTGATAGAGTGTGTGAGTAGTTGATAGAAATCGTTTTTGGAATGGGCAGTTCGTAGAGATTTGCCAGCAATAGTTGTCTCGACGGAAATGTTTACAAAAGGATCGGGGGAACCATATAACCGGTACAAACAATGCTTCTCTTCCATTTTAATTCCCTCCAACGCTTTAAAAAAATAAGAGTTCTCGCCGAAGGCTGACGTAGCCCTCGTGTCCAACACGAGCTAACCCGAGCTCGGGCCGAACGCCCTTATATCCAATACACGCTCAGAGTATGTGATCAAGCAATGGCGGACAGGGGAGAACGAGCTCGGTGAACGACGAGGCTCATATGGATGTATAGACCTAAATAAACAGACTACACCGTGCATGGCACTGACATTTCACGTGCTTGAGTCATGCTTATGTGAGCATGACTTAGGCGCACATTTATTATGAGCTTCGTCATTTGCCAAGCTCCCGCGTACAGATTGCAGTGCTTTCTGGGAAGGTAGACGCGCCAGGGATCTAGGAGCGACAGGGGATTTCATTAGCAGAAATATCTTACGAGAAACAGCTTTACATTTCAAATATTTGATGCCCTCCTCTGACCAACCGGACTTCGGAGTCCCAGTGAGGGTCTCGAACAAGGGGTCAATCGTCGGGTACAAAACTATGACGACGGCGAGGCGACCGTGTCGTATATACGAGTTATCCCACAGATAGCAGCCCCGTGTTTCAGGAGGAAGACAATTTCTGGGAATGAAGTCTAAGCACCGGCGTCATCATTCACGGAAGCAGCTTCGCGAACTTTCTCCTCATCCTTATCTTGAGCCCAGAAACCCAGATTAGGGCAGGATTTTGCAAATCGGCGCTCACTTTACACCTCCTTCCCCGTCGGGGTCCTCGACCTTCGTGTAACGAGAGTGTTTTTCAATTTAGCGTATTATAATTTCCTACACTATTGACGCGCGTGCTTTTTCGAGGGAGACGCACACTACACTTCGGCACTGGAAGACTCTAAACCTTTCCGTCGCTTATCCCCCGGGCGAAAAAATGCTGCGTCACTGAGCTGCGGGGACGCATGCGCAGCGACGCATCCCCGGCGTCCGATATACCGCACAACAGAGCTACAGCGCATGCTCAAATGGCGTTCCACAGCCCAGCCTCGCGTTTCTTTGGTGATGCTACCTAAGCGAGGTCACTGTAAATTTGCAGCGCTCGTCCTGTTTGCTTCTCCGTCTTCGTATTCGTCTTTATTGTGCGCGTTCAGTACTTTTCAACATGCATTACTAACTCGCCTGCATAGCTACGTTAGCCCAGCAGACAAAGATGGCAGAGCGCAGAAGGCGGTTTTTGCGAAGGTCTATACTTCGTTTCAGTCTGAGCGCAGCCGGCGTCACGAGCCGATGGGGATGATCAGCGCCAAAAGCGAAAAGCGTCATAATATTTCTTATACTGTTGCACGACTACAATAATTTGCTAAACAGTTTGAGCGCTGCGAATTTACGGCGACCTCCCGTTTCTTAGGAAGCGTGTCCTGCGTTCTTACCTATGGCTAGGGTACCGTATTTTCGGATAAATTTGAAAAACTCCAGAAAACACCCGCCGGTAAAGTAAAAATAATTAAAATACGTTTTTTTCTTCCTTTTTTATATTTTGATTAGCACAGAGTCAATCGTCCCGGGAAAATTCCACCATAAATTTCTTTCAAATTTCAGGCTGTTGTCAACAGGGGTATTACCGCTTGTCTCGTCAAGGTTGATTCAGGGCAACAGGTCATTGTACATTCGGGTCACGACCAAAGCCACTCTTTTGGTTTCCAGTTTGGGCCATGCGATTGGTGATTTAGAGAAAGGAAAGGGTATGTTTTTGTAACAGTGAAAGCTATGGACCATAGAGATGGTATAAAATAGGGAAGAGAAACAGTTTAAATTTCCCTATTACATCCTTAACCACTCTACCTCGCGCGGCCGCGGGCTAGATTGATAGAATAAGATGGGATGCCTACAAATTTCCTAGCGACTACCTCCGGGAGTTTTTCGATCTTAAGTTATCGACGTCTATCGAAGCAACACTTGTGTGCGACTTTTGTTTTGCGACAAATGAGTACTGCCAATGGCAAAGGCACCAACGACAAATTCAACTGAAGAAATCTTAGTTGACACAAGCGCGTTTTATTTTTAATCTGCCTTACGTTTACATCCATTTATTATTTATTTACTTATTTGTAATAGAAAACACTGCGAAATTAAACCCCGAATTCCGGAGAATCGGGAACCAAACAAATATGAACTCCGATAAACTTCGAATCTTCGGCAAAAAATAAACTCGGACTCAAACAATCTCCCATTTTGAGGAAAAATAAATTCCGAAAACACGGAATACTGCTTATGGCGAAACAAAGTATAGAATTTACGTGCATGGGCTCATTCAGGCTCAGTTACTCCCCGGTACAGAGATACAAGCTCGTCAGATTGCGGTTACATAGACTGCGTGATGTTATTTGAACCCCTCGACTTAGAACCAGCTTCACTTTCGCCGGTGTACTGAATGCCGTGCATCGTGTTTCCGGGGATATCTTCGCGTATACATAGTTGCCGACAGCCTAAGGAACGCATTCGTTCCCCGGCGCTCTTATCGGCCCCAATCCCGAGCATCTCAATAATATAGACCAGTGGCTGATCTGTTTCATGGGCGCCGCCATGTTTGCTTATGCTGACGTCATGATACAGAAGGGGGGCTGCGTTTTTTGAAAGACTCAGTTTCTTTTAGAAACCTTTGCCCATATTGTATACGTCGTTTCAGCCTAGGTCCGAGCGCGGCCGATGTTATGAGCCGAAGGGCCAATCAAGCAGCGAAAGAGGCACAACGTCATGGTGTGCTCTCTGCAGTTGATAGGAAGAGCCGGTATTCGCCGTCTCTCTGTGCGTGCTCCTTCGCCGGCTAGTCCTATCAAGCGCAGAGAGCAGGCCATGACGTTGCGATTTTTGCGCTGTTTGATTAGCCCTTCGGCTCATAGCATCGTCCGCGCTCGAACATAAAGTGAAACGAAGTGTAGTGCAAGAACGTAAGAAATGCACAGTCACGAAGCTCCAAGAACCGCACCGACGCCAAGACCGTTGCAAAAAGCAAAAATATTGTTTTATGCGCAGCCCCCCTCTTTACAAGAGCCTGCGTTTGAGATTATTAGTCCCCATTTTTATCGCTGGGGGCTAGGATATCGGACACTGGTCTATAAGATGCTCGGGATTTCTCACGCTCTCCCTTTCTTACGCTGTCCGTTACTATGACAATATACAAAACTCTTTTTTTTATTTTTTATTTCACGCGGTTTGTTTAAAAAGAGCCGCGAAAGCTACACTAATGCGGTTGCTGCAGGTGAGTTATGCGGCGCAAACTTGTACAAGATACAAAAAAAAAAGTATTTAAGTTAAGTTACGGAATACCAGTCTAAAAAGCAACTGGGTAGGATACTAAACACCCAAATTTGAGAAGTATCTAAGTACAGTACTAAATACTCATAGGAGTAACTCGTTACTTTCAAGATACTCTCAAGTTACAAACCGGTATAAAAAGAAAAAAAAACTTTATACAACAGGTTTTTGCTTTCCTCCGATCATTGTGAGAGAAAAGATGTCCTCTCGCCTCCAGCCCTCACCCAAGGGCCCCCCTGATGGAAGATGACCTTGGGTGGAATTAATGAAATAATGCCAGAAGGAAGAAGAGGTAACAAGCTTCTTCGTGCTAACTTGGTGGCTAAAGAGAAGCCACCATGGACAAAAGCGATGTCTCCGGTCCGGAGCTGAATCTAGGGTGGGGTTTACATGGATGCTAGCGTAGCGCGTCGAATCGAGAGGCATACCTCGGCAAACCTCACTCATGAGGGCCCTCACTTGCCCTCACTCACCCTCATCTTCACAGGTGAGGTGAGGGTGATGAGGACCGTGAGTGCGGGAGGGGCATGAGTGCGTGACGGTCGCGACGGCGGTGATTGCGTGAGGGGCGTGAGGGCCAAGAGCGCGTGAGCGGCGTGTGGGCGGTGAGTGCGTGAGGACCATAAGTGCGTGAGGGCCATGAGAGCGTGAGGGGCGTGAAGGCGGTGATTGCGTGAGGGGCGTGAGGGCCAAGAGCGCGTGAGCGGCGTGTGGGCGGTGAGTGCGTGAGGGCCATAAGTGCGTGAGGGCCATGAGTGCGTGAGGGGCGTGAAGGCGGTGAGTGCGTGAGGGCAATGAGTGCGCGAGGGGCGTGAGGGCCATGAGCGCGTGAGGGGCGTAAGGGCCGTGACGTTCAGTGAGGGTGAGTGCAGGGCTGAAGGTGAGTGTGACTGTGAGGATCTGAAGGTGAGTGTAGCTGTGAGAGTGAGTGAGGGGCCTAGGTGAGTGTGGCTGTGAGGGTGAGTGAGGGCGACCTAAAATGCCGACCTCTGTCGAGAGGGGACTAATTACGCGCCCCCATCCTCCCTTCCCTTACTCTTCTACCAGATCATAGGCGGTAAATTTCCATTCGATTCGCTACCATCGCATTCGTGTAAGCCCCAAGTCGGTCGCCGTCGACCTTCTTCCGAAAAAAGGCGAAAGTAACTTACGAGTAAATTAAGAAGTGAGTACAAGTTACTCGCGAAAAGTATCTAATTTAGAGTATTGAGTACTGACTTTTCAAAGTATTTGTAACTTACCAAGTTACTCCCAAAAGCATCTAAGATACAGTAACTTGAGTAGAGTATGGTTACGTACAAGTCTGGGCCAAGGGGGTCAGTAGTCCGGAGGGGGGGGGGGGGGCGGATTATTACGATAAGTTGATTAATTAACTAAAATATCTTAATTAACTTCTAAATTTGTGAAAATAGACATAAATAAAGAGATGGAAAATCCGCGCTGGTGCGTTATTGCACCGGTAGCCTCACTCCTGATGCACGAGTGTTAAGCGCTCCGCCGTGCCTCCCACCGTGCTCCAAGTCTTTCCAATAGTGACTGATTTAGTGGTTTTCGATGAAACTCAGCAAGTTTCTAATTGAAGCCATATATGTCTATCTTGACAAACTAAAAAGCTAATTAACAAAATTTATTTCTTTATTCGACATACCATGACGACTAGCCTCATGTCCCTCTGGCGCGTATAACTCACCTGCACAAACCGCGTTTGGTTGGTTTGACGGTTTTTTTTTGAACAAATGTTAAGCTTAAAAAGAAACACCCACGTATATGAATACATGGGTGTTTTCAGCTTGATTCAGGCACAGTTTTAGGGTCGAACTTGTAATTTTTACAAGAATAATATATGTCTTTGGAGCATTCTAGAAATGAAAGGGCGCGCAAAAGGCAAGCATGGTGGATTTCATATTTTTAAGTTGTCGACCATTGAAGCCTTCGAGGCGAAAACAGACGTTTCTTCCACCTGTCGGGGATCACGTAAATTTAACCGCTCGATATTTTGTCACTTCTCCTACTACTGCAGGCTCTTCTGTAACATTCTCGAGATAAATTTCTATGCCTAATGAATAAAAAAAAAATAACACATATTTAAATAACGAAAAATAAGTTGAACGGTGTTTTTTAATGATTTTTGGCAAAGTTTGGCAAGTTCTTACGTGTAACCTTGCTAGTTTATTTCAATGATCTTGGCGTCACAAGAAAGCTCTAACTTTGCTGGTTTTATTGAATACAAATTCATTATTATATGCACAACATAAAATTCGTTACATACATTTTAACGAACGGATGTTTCGAAATCGGCTTTCTCAGATGCCCCCTTTTTTTGTATTTTACTAGTAGCATGATATAACATTTTTGAACTTTTCCAATTCAAACATTGAAAAGGTTTACATTTTCGAAACCTTTCGGACTCGACCCTTCAGAGGTTCGCGGCATCCCTAGTTGCAATGCCGACGTTTCCTGTACGGGCCGTCGTGTTCTTTCGCAGTGCTTCCTTCGTAAATGTTTGTCATTACATCAATATGCGCTTTGAGGGATGTAGAAACGCGATAACTTTATTGTACCTAAAAAAAAAATAAAAAAAATAAGTCTGCGAGTTTACTTTCTTGCAAAGCACGGAAGCAGCCAGTCACTGCGAAGAACGAAAGGACCGCAGCGAATGACGATGCTCAAAATACGAATAAACCTTAAAAAAAGGTGATGTTTGCAGGGACAACGAGTATGTGAAACGTCTAATCTTATTCTGAGCATCATTATTCGCTGCGATCCTGCCATTAGAATAAATAAAACAGCGAAAAAGGACACAAAGAGGAGTGGAAGACACTCAGAAACACGATACTGATTATCGACCGTCGTCTTTGTCCCTAAACAAAACATACTGATTAAAAAAAATAAACATATCCTTCTAGATTATTTTAATGTTTGTCGTGATTGGCTTTCTCTAAGTTCTGCAGAATATTGACCTCACGGACGTTTTTAGGGTGTAGTATACACTAGTACGTTGTTTACAAACAAATCCGCGTTTGCCCGTACCAAATGTGGTCACTGCGCGCTCGCAAAAGCCAGATTCGCGCGAGACGAAGCGTCTGCGCATGCGCAGTGCCGTCAGCAGCGCCACCGCAATGGTGTGACGTCAGAGAGCTGAGTTGGTGTATACAGGGAGGGAGTCTCCGAGGAAAGGGAACTGTGTTTTTCGGCCCAGGTAACTAGGTAAATTACGCATCGCAGAGAGCTATAAAACTCGTGAGATTATGGCGCTAGCAGTCGGGATAGAATGCGAAAGTTTGAGAACATGACGTCACCTGGATCAAAAGATAATGCAGATAAACGAAAGTTTTCCATGAGCCGACGTCTACCTAAATCTAATATCGCCAAAACAAGAACTGACACTGTGGACGCCCTTGCGGGGCTTCTATTACTGACAAGCAATTATCAGCAAGAAAGATTATATTCTTTTCTTCCTTGCTGACAAGTTCTTTTTCCTCACTGAAATCGATAATACAGACGCCCAGAAATTTAATTTCTGTTTTGGCAATATTAGGCTTAGGTGGACGTCGGCTCACAAAAAAATTTTTGTTTTTCTCCATTATCGTTTGATCCAAGAAACGTCACGTCCTCAAACTTTCGCATTCTATCCCAACCGCAAGCGTCGCATTCTCACTAAGTTAGAGCTTCCTGTAATGCATAGTCCCGAAAAAAGAAAACACGGTTTTCTTTTTTTGGGGGGAACTTCCTGTATACTCACTGACCGTTTAAGAAAGGTTGTGGCTTATTCTCTTCCCACTTCTTGCTTCAGAATTCATTCTTCATTTTTTTTTTCGTTCTTTTTTTTTTTTTTTTGGTCGGCTGTTGCAAAACTTTTATTGGCTGCAGACCAATAATAAGTTTTGGGTGATTACATTGCAAAAGTACTCTCCAAGATATATCGGTACCTTATGAAGATCGATCAGGCTATATTTCTCTTAGATCTACGGGGTTTGTTGAACTGGACCCTATACGTCGGAACGCACGGATAGCTTCAGCTTCTCTCTTGCCACTCTTGCGTAAATCAGTGACATTACCTGGAAAGCCCTTGCACTTAACACTGATTTGAGTCGCGGCGATGTGGAGGGAGGCCCGCGTCGTGTTCTTGGGCGCTCTCACTATCTGCGGAGTCGCCCGTGCTATCTTCGCCGCCAGAGTCCAGTGGGGTCATCGGGGCTACACCGGCACGCTCGATCCAGCGTTGCCAGCCCTTTGTTTGCTCGCCAACGCCACCGATTGGGTTCTCGAGTTTCTCCTTTCCGATCGAAGCCATTCTGACACCGACCGCGCCGGCCGGAGGACACATCGACAGCACCGCCGCATACACAGTAAGGCGCCGATTTTTATTTTTTTTTCCGCGTGCTCTTTTTGCAAGGCTGATCAAGATTGGAATTACTTTTATCATGATGGAGTAACGCCTCGGTCATTCCATATTTAGTTCACTGAACGCTTGGTGAAATACGGTATACGGTTGCATTTGGTTCTGCTTTGGAAAGAATCGAACGAGCGCAATGGTCTATGAAGGTATGTGTTTATTAATGTCACCAGAACTGTACACTCTAAGAAGTCTGGAGCGTCTGCTTTGCCGCAAAACACTTGGGGGAGCCAATCGCTGTAATCTACCGCGGCAGCTCGTCGAATGACGAGGCTGAAAGTATTTGAGATCTTTCTCTAGAAACTATGTTTAGACCTTGACCTGGAAAGTATGTTTAGACCTAGACGTAGAAAGTAGTTTAGACCAAGACAGATAAAGTATGTTTAGACCTTGACCTAAAAGTACTTTAGACCTAGACGGAGAACGTATGTTTAGACCCAGACCTAAAAAGTATGTTTAGACCTAGACCTAGAGAGTAGTTTAGACCTTGACCTAGAAAATATGTTTAGACCTAGACCTAGAAAGTATGTTTAGACCTAGGCCTGGAAAGAAGTTTAGACCTAGACCTAGAATGTATGTTTAGACCTAAACCTAGAAAGTAGTTTAGACCTAGACCGAGAAAGTATGTTTAGACCTAAACCTTGAAGGTATGTTTAGACCTTGACGTAGAATGTAGTTTAAATCTTGACCTAAAAGTATGTTTAGACATAGAAAGTATGTTTAGACCTAGACCTAGAAAGTAGTTTAGACCTAGACCTAGAAAGTATTTTAGACCTACACCTAGAAAGTATGTTTAGACCTAGACTTAGAAAGTACGTTTAGACCTAGACATAGACAGTATGTTAGGCCTAGACCTAGAAAGTATCTTTAGACCTAAACCTAGAAAGCAGTTTAGACCTAGACCGAGAAAGTATGTTTAGACCTAGACCTAGAAGGTTTGTTTAGACTAGACCTAGAAAGTAGTTTAAACCTTGACCTAGAAACTATGTTTAGACCTAGACCCAGGAAGTATGTTTAGACCTAGACACAGAAACTATATTTAGACCCATACCTACAAAGTATGTTTAGACCTAGACCTAGAAAGTATGTTTAGACTTAGATCCAGAAAGTAGTTTAGACCTAGACCTAGAAAGTAGTTCAAAACCTTGACCTAGAAAGTATGTTTACACCTGGAAAGCAGGTTTAGAAATCGACCTAGAAAGTTGTTTAGACGTAGACCTAGAAAGTATTTTAGACCTACACCTAGGAAGTATGTTTTGACTTCGACTTAGAAAGTATGTTTAGACCTAGACCTAGAAAGTATGTTTAGACCTAGACCTAGAAAGTAGTTTAGACCTTGACCCAGAAAGTATGTTTAGACCTAGGCCTAGAAAGTATGTTTACACCTATACCTACAAAGTATGTTTGGACCTGGGCCTAGAAAGTATGTTTACACCTAGGCCGAGAGAGTATGTTTAGACCTAGACCTAGAAAGTAGTTTAGACCTAGACTTTGAAAGTAGTTTAGATCTTGACCTAGAAAGTATGTTTAGACCTAGACCTAGAAAGTAGTTTAGACCTAAACCAAGAAAGTATGTTTAGACCTCTACCTGGAAAGTAGTTAAGACCTAGACTTTGAAAGTAGTTTAGACCTTGACCTAGAAAGTATGCTTAGACTTAGACTTAGAAAGTAGCTCAGACTTAGAAATATAAAATTATGTTTAGACCTAGAAGGCATGTTTAGGCCTAGGCCTAGAAAGTATGTTTAGACCTCTACCTAGGAAGTATGTTTAGACCTAGACGTAGAAAATATGTTTAGACCTACATAGACCGGGAAACTACGTTTAGACCTACAGCTAGAAAGTATGTTTGAAGCTAGATAGACCAGGAAACTACATTTACACCTTCATCTAGAAAGTATGTTTAGACCTAGACCTTGAAAGTATTTTTAAGCCTAGATCTAGACACTAGATTCGTTTGATTTGCCGGCCCCTCCAGCACCGGTGCAGAAAAGTGTAGGGCAGTGTACTTCCGGTATGTGTATTGAGATACCACCGGAAGTACACCGCCCTAAAGTTGTCTGCCCCGGTGCAGAAGATGCAGGCAAATCGAACGAAGCTTGAATGTTTAGAACTAGACCTAGAAAGTATGTTAGACTTAGCTAGTCCTGGAAAGTACGCCTAGACCTAGACATATAAAATATGTTTAGACCTAGACCTAGATAGTATGTTTAGACCTAGACCTAGATAGTATGTTTCGGCGGAAACCTAGAAAGTATGTTTATGTTTATGCCTAGACAGTATGTTTAGACCTAGACCTCGAAAGCATGTATATAACTAGACCAAGAGAGTATATGCTTATACCTAGACCTAGAGACTATGTTTAGACCTAGAAAGTATGTTTAGAGGTAAACCTAGAAAGTGTGTTTAGACCTAGACCGCTGCGGCAGTGAGCATGGTAAAACGTCACGCTCAGTGTACCAGCGTAGCCTTGTCATAGGCTGAGCTGTCGGCGTACATTGCAGCGATTGGCTCCCTCAAGTGCTTTGCGGAAAAGTGGACGCTCCAAATTTTTGTGAAGGTCATGATAGGATCCTGCCTCGTTCATATCCGATATTCGATTAACCGAACGTTTGGTGAAACACGGTAGGGTAACATTTGGTTCGGTTTCGAACAGAGTCGAATGCTCTCGGTCTGCTGTGAATATGGTACGTGGTTATGCCATCCGCTGTGTGAGCGAGGGACGGAAGTGTATCAACACGCGGGCAGGTGACTTTTGAGTTTATTACGTTAGTTTTGTTATCGTATATGTATCTACGCGCGTGCCCGTTCGATTTAATATCTGTGCATTAGTATTATTATTATGTGCAACAACTTTCAGTCAGCTTTAAAGGAATTTCTGAGCAGAACTTGCTGTAACTTGCACCCGCATTAAATAGACCCATATCAGTTTACTACAGTCAGGAGCAACCATTGGATTTTATTGCAAGAATTTACAATTCCGCCAAATCTAAAGTTTCATGTAAACCAAATGGCAACTGGGAATTTCAGTTAGCTTAGTGAAATTCAACTAGAACCGTGCGTCGACTAAAAATTTTTAACCGATTATTCGGCAACTTTTAATTAATTAAATAATCAGTTAATCGGTCTTGTATGACGGCTGATAGAATTGTTAAAGTATTGCAAAACTGTACGCGTGAGATTACGGGTATATATTTGGGGAATTCAATATTTGGAAATCGTATAGCCATACAAGAACAGTGTGTTTTTACAAAGTCATTTCATCTCGTATGCTGATTTGTGTAACCCACATTTAAACACTGTGGGTTGATGGCAGAAGTACAAGAAAACAGAAAGGAATGTATACACCCCTGTAAATTCTGAGGTCGGTCACTTTTCTAGAGATATTCCTTTGAAAGAAATATGAAGCAGCCGACATAGAAAAAACTACCAGCGACCTTTATCATTGAAGTCCTGCATTCTGCATGAAATCCAGTATGTAAAGAGCTATCGTCTAATTTCTTTTTCTTTTTAAGACACTAAGCCGTTATTTTGGGAAGCGGAGAATATTTTGTTTATTACCTCGCTAAACATAGCGGGGAAATTGACGTCACGTGATCTTAGGTCAGATGAAACTTGTCATAATACTGTCACGTGACACCAGGTCATGACACCGTGACGCGTCACCTGACGTCAGGTGACGCGAGGGTACGTAACGTTAATTTCCCCGTTAAATTTAGATGGAAAATGCATGGACGAACTGACAGACTAATTACTGGGATTAGCCTGCATGGTTTCTCTAAAAAACAATCTATGCTTAAACAAAAAAAAAAAAAAAAAAAAGACGCAGTGCACCGACGTCTGATCACCCGTACTGAAGGCGATAAGAATGAACATTCTCCAGCAGAAACTAAGGGGCAAATACACAACTTTCGGGCAAGTTTGGTTTATGACGTTTGTCATAAATAAACTCCTGTGAACAAATTATTGATATTGATATTTACAGTAACGATAATGATACCCAAAGGAATTGAAGGACCCACTTTTGTCTAAATAATCGGTCTAAATAATAAATAATATAGTCATAATTTTGTTAGGTCTCGCGACGATCCCTCTGGGCGCCGCAGCGGGCTAAGGACTTAGGGGTCTGCAGCCCCGGGCCCCAGGCTCTAAGGAAGCCCGTGCTGGACCCTGGAAGTTGGAAAAATGTCAGTCGTCTTTCATTTAAAACAGCTGGGATCAAAAGCAGAAGGAACTCTCTGAAGAGCCCCTGGCGCTTTCGTTTTCTCGTTACCTTTCTTTTTTTTTTTTACTTTTTAGGGTGTAGGAGTATTACGACGTTCCCGTCTCTAAGCACGCTGTCGTTTCTGAGGTTGTTGTACAAGAGTGCGTCGGAGCAGCACCTTCCACGCCCCTCTTCGGGGGGCAAAACTGTTGACGCTGGCGATCCTGTTGAGGTCTCTCCTAACTGAAGCTTGATGGAAGGATGGTGATAAAGTTTTTTTTTTTGTACTTGGCGAGTTTTACGGACAATAGTGGGCCGGAAGTTAAGCAAGTGCTTCCAAATAATACTCGAGCAAACACACGTGGTGCACACATGTTGTTTTCAACCTTTTAAGAACATTCCATATGGAATTTACTCCAGAACAAAAAGTTTAAAAGAAGCAAAAAGATTCCGTTAGACCTTCCGGCCACTGACCGCAGTTCATAACTACCAACGGGCGTTTGAAGGAACCTGCTGTTGAGCCGTTCCTCTACAGTTTTCGATGGGCACTGACTGCAAGCAACTGCTCCAGGGTGTGACTTCTTTTTTTTTTAGCTTCGAGGTACATATTTAGTTGGCCGCTGAGGTATAAATGACTGCATTGGAAGGAACAAGATTAGTACTAAAACTGACAGAAAAACCCCTCCCCCCCCCCCCCCCCCCCCGCTCTCACGAAGAAGCGTGTAGGTACTGGAGTTTGAAATTATCTCCTCGTTTTTTATGATAAATTCTTTGAATGTAAATGTGCTCGAACGACGGCGGTCGGTGTATCAGGATCGCGTGCAGGTTCACATATGGTCTTAAATCTAGAAATTTGTTTGTTTTTGACACGAGTGTTCTGTTATGAGACGAGCGGGGATGAAGTTGCTTGGTCACATAAAGACTGCTTCAAACTACTAAATTTATTTCGGACCTGGGTTACTTCCTTCACTGTTAACGTCAGTAATTGACAAAAAGAAATGGCTCGTTCGAACACTTCCAGTCATTCGGAAGAATCACAAGAACAAGTGGTCCAGATATTCGTGGAAAATGTCAAGTTGCGATGTGTGCCATTTAGGGGAAGCGAATTTCTTTTCTTTTATTGTGAATTTTGCAGGTATCCTTTCAGTCGCTGTTTAATTCAATTCATATGTGAGTAATCGTTTCACTCTACATGTTAACAAGAGGGGCACTGTTGCGACAAGTCGATATCACGATAAATTCGTGTTAGCTGGCCCGGACATGCACTCAATAAATCTAGTTATAGTTCTAGTAGTCAAACAAGTTCATGAATAAAGTCAACATTTTCAACTGAAGTTCTTTAGTTTTCTTTGTGAAGCTGTTGTTGTGAACGGAACATCTTAATATTTTGACTGTATTCTATTGATTTGGGTTTCGTACCTCAAACCACTTTGTATAGTGGTAGAGTGGTTGATTATTCGTGTAGTTTCTATTCAACAATCGCCTCCGCCTCATTGCCAACAAGGGAAACTTGAATTTGATTGAATCTATGAATCTAGAAAATTATCCACAATCATCATCTGATGAAAAATGTATCGATTTCACAAGATGGTAAAATATACATATTGCCGCCGTCGTTACCTCAATTACCATCCTCTTCATCACCATGGTCATTATTACCATCATTAGTAGGGGCCTCATAACAAGCTTAACCCAGGGCCCCCAAATGCCTTAATTCAGCACTGGCTGCTGTGGGTAACTTGTGCCATAGGCAGGCATTGCTGAGGCGTACCCACGGCCTCAACAATGCTTGACTATCAGACAATCTACTCACACCAGCAGCAAGATGGCGGCGCCCAGAGGCGTACTTTGTATTTGCAAACGTCTATAGCAGGGGTGGCCAAACTGCGGCTCGCAAGCCGCATGCTGCTTTTCGCGGGTCCAAGTGCAGCTCGCGGCTCCCTGGTAAGCGCGCCTCCTTTCCCTCCTATGTCCCCTGTCATCCCAAATCAAAAAAAATTCTAAAACTCAAAAAAAAAAAAAAATGCTCACAGCCTTGGCGGCTTTCTACTACAGCAACTAATTTTTAACACTTTGATGTGCCCAGTGACCCTGCTCAAGTTTCTTTATTGTTCTAGAAATAATTTCGAACCTCATACGCATAACAGGAGTCAGGGGCAGTGGTTCGCTAGCGAAATAATGCATTAATCTTTGCTTAGCGGTTGAAGGAACGTTCTTCTGCCTGCTGTTCTTTGTTCTAGTCGACAATTATACTTGTCCCCTTTGGAAAGGGCTGTTCACTTCACATCGTTTCTAGTTAAAAGCACCCCCTTTCCCCTTCCCCCCTTATTTTTTTCTGTGGCTCTTTGAACTTTTCTAGTTTTGTCTGCGGCTCTAACCCCATCTGACTCTGGCCACCCCTCACTCTAAAACAAATCCGTGCGTCTGCTATCCCGCACAACACTCGGAGAGCCAATCACCACAACTTACAGAGGTAGCTCAGCAAAAGACGATACCGAAACACATGTTAAAAAATGCAGTCTGAGTTGTGACATTAGGCAATGCAAAACGTCGCGCTTGCATTGCTTAATGTCAGAACTCAGACTGCGTTTTTTGGTCTAAACATATGTTTCGGCACCGTCATTCGCTGAGCTGCCTTCGTAAGTGGCGGTTACTCTCCAAGTGTTGTACGGGAAAGTCGACGCACAGACTGTTTTTAGAGTGCTGGTCTATAGGTTAGGAGGAGTGATGGAAAATTCAGCTACCTCGGTAGGAAAAAAAGATTTTTCGCGAAATTTTTTAGAAGACTGTGAAAGTGCGGGCCAACTAGTGATAGCTAATCATGTCGTTTAACACCTGGGACTCTGGTGCAGACAATGAAAATCTTTTAGTCGAAGGGAACACACGTTCCCCTTCGACTAAAAGTTGTTTTCCTTTTCTACACCACAATCTCATGTGTTAAACAACACAATTTTTGTTTTATTTTTAATATAGACTGCCAATAGCTCTATACACTGCATAAAATTTTCCTGCAATTAATTAAACCCAATCAAATGAAAAGATATGTTTGACCTCCACACCTGGACGTCACAGCTACATGCCTTGACGCCTTCGTCACCTAAAAACTGCAATACACAGAGACTTTTTTTCTTTTATCGATCTTTGAACGTAATTAATTCGAGGGAAACAGGTCAGAGCTGCAGGGTGGATGTTTCAGTTTCTGGAACCTACATTCTCGAACAACATCCTATGATTGACATGGCATGTGAACTGGCGCGCTAGCTGTCGTGCAAAAGGAGCGCGCCTGCTTTGAGTTTTTCTCGTTTTTTCTCTTTGATTGTCTCCCACAAAGCGATCACCATTGTGTAATTCTTCCCGGTTATAGTTGTCTTGTGTCTCATGAGTTCCAAAAGCAAAAGGTCTTCAGCATTTCATAAAACAGTTGCCATGACTGCAGATATTTTGTGTTGAAGTGTTTTGGGGGTGGGGAACGACTTGGTGCTTTCACTGCATTGGTTCCATATTTGACTAGGGGTTTGTGTGATAGACCAAAGGACCATCTGTAATCACCAAACGTTAAAAAAAATTGTTTGGTCTTCACGGAGCCTCGTGGCCTTTTGACATGGTGTCAAGATTCTTGGAGCCCATCTTACACTAACCTTTGACATGCCCGTTTTTTTATTCATGAATTTTCAAACTGAACCTGCTGAGACGCCCATTCTTTAGCTATTCAGAAACCTTAATTTTTCTGTCTGACAAAAATAAAATCCTCGACTTTCTTGCATGACTATGTGGAACTTTCTCCACCAGGCCGTCCAGTTTGAGAGTCATCGTTAGAGCCCTCTGCGGATAATAGTGTGATCATTCGCGTCCGATCTGCATCCGCGGACTTCGTATCCGCATCTGAACCGCGTCTGCGTATGTTCTTAAATTATTGTATTCGCGTCCGATCCGCATCCGCATAATTTACGCATCCCAATTGCATCCGCAAACTTTCCGCGTCCGAATCGCATCCGCAAACTTCCCGCATTCGAATCGCCTCCGCAAAATTCGAAACCGCATCTGACTACAATCCGCGAATTCGTTGCATCAATTAAGCGTGAATGAAAAGAAAGCGTCTGGATGGTACCTTATAGGCCCTTTGCACAGCTTTGTACAAAAGCTCTTTGAGTTAGAATACCATGAAAGTTATTTAATCGTATTGTATTCGCTGCACTGGAAAGATGATCGCAATTATGAGATTGTCCTGACAGCCTGCGACACTTTGCCCAGAACATGCGCGAAAAAGGAAGGACATTTCAGTTGTTCTCGCTTTTTATTTTGTAACAAACACTTCAAGCAGGCGCGTATGTTCTACAAAAAAATGAATAAAGTACAGACTAATTACATTGCGTCATTTTATTTAGGTCAAGCAACAAAAAAATGGGAGAGGAAAGGCGGTCCTTAACCGCAGCCAAGAACTCGTGGTAAGACGCAGGTAAACCACTAGGAAAATATCACAAATTCACAACATTCAATAATGGGAGCACGTATACTATCGGTTTCAGTTTTTAACACGAACCCGCAACTGCATGCTCCAAACCAGACATGCACGTAACGCGTTACAAGTAACGAGTTACTTCTACCTAATTACTATTTCTGGTAACGATTAACGTATTTAGTAACTTTTTCGAAAAAGAACAAGTAACGTACTTAGTTACTTTTAAAGCCAAGTAACGAGTAACGTACTTAGTTACTTTTAAAGCCAAGTAACGAGTAACAGTATCTCGTTACTTTTGAAGAGTAACGTGTACAGCAACGTTTAAACGGTCTTGTATTTATTCTAACCGGAGTACGCGTCTATCGCGAAAACGGTAGGCGGGCAACCCGAAAACTTCTGAACAGTATGACAGTACAGCAGTGTATATCGCTGAACATGTCATTCGAACAGTTCGACTGACGTGCCCAGCGAAAAACGTTGCTGTGCTGAACTCAACAGCTGGAATGTCCTTCTCCCAGCGAACACAATAAGGTTCGTTGGCTGAACCTTCTAGAACCGAGTACAGACCGAATATAAACCCGGAGGTTGCCAAGGCGGGAGGGCACATAATCTATTGTCTATTTCGAACTTTAAAGTAGAGAGAATATAAGAAAGAGGGGAATCCCAGATCCACCAGCTCTTGCCGAAGCACAGCACTGCCGTTCCTTCGAGCGCGTCGGTAGAACGACTCTTCAGCGTAGCCAGAGATGTATTTTCAAGGAAGCGGGGAAACATACCTGATGAAAACTTAGAGAGGCAGCTACTGCTTAAGTGCAACGACTACTAAAAAGAAAACAAAAAAACCAGGAAACAAAAACGGTTGTGTATTTGATCGTTAAAGTAACATGAAAAGTTACTCGTTACTTTTAAGGTAACTCACATGTTCCTTTTGAGAATCGGTAACGAGTAACATACTTAGTTACTTTTTGAGCGAGTAACGAGTAACGGTATTTAGTCACTTTTCTGGGTAACGTGTACTTGTCTGCTCCGAAGGTCGATGGCAGAAAAAGCACAAACGCCGTTTCCCGTGTCGAGGAGGCTTTTTCTACTTTCTCGCGTCTTATTTGTAAGTTTCGGGTTTTCTTTTGCCCGAAAAACGTTCGCGGCTCTTTCACTGCCAAACAAGAATACGCTTTCCCGGGCGATTGATGCCCCTGCATTATTATTTTTTTTTTTCTAGGGAGAGCATTCTTGTCGAGATAGAATGTTCTAAAACTGCGTTCACACTGACGTTCGAATCGCAACCGCGAAACAGATCCGCTCGTTTCTATCGTCAAATATGCGTGAATTTTGATTGGATCTTTAAGCAGCCGCGTTCGCAACTGCTTTGCGAATGCGGTTCAATCGCCGATTTAGATGCGGTTTAAGCACCACTTTGAATGCGGCGTTAGGCGATCTTTGGTGGGAATCATGTCTTTCATGGCGTAAAGTTCACTCACGTAAAGTTCCTTATTCACTCAACACTGCGGTCACGCACGTTTATGGGCCACCTCGGCAATAATGCAGATCCGGATACGTGCATTAAACCCGCATCTGCAGCCCCTGCAGCATCCGCATCTGATCCACAATTTGTCAAATCTGATCCAAATCCGGATCCGCCATTTGACTGCGGATATCCGCTGTTGATCCACGGGTGATCCGTGGATACGAAGGGCTTAAGTCAACTTCAATAAATTCTCTACCTCACTTCAACTGCTTTCTCCAAATTTTGACTTTGTAGGATGATGAGGCAGACTCCCCACAGACTGCAGTCGCGCTTTCGTGAATCTTCCTTAGCTTTTTTTTTTCTTGCTTTTTTTTACATACTTTATTATTGAGTTTTGCTTCAAATCTAGCTTTTTTTATCTTATCGGGGTGAACACTCTCCTAACACTCTGTCTTTTGGAATATTACACTCGCACTGAGCCGTAACTCTTCATGAGAAACCTCGGCACATGTCACACCAAACGTGTTGTGACACGTTTGCTATTTTTTTTTTTTTTTCAAACTCGGGTAGATAAATGATTGTGCACCTGTCGTATATTCAGATAAGAAGGCGCCAACGTTTCTGACGGCATGCGTGGGTTATGGATGGCGCTCTTATCAGACGTTCTTCTACGCACCAATACAATAACGCGTAGGGACTTGCTGACATTTAGCAGTAAGCGAAATTAAGCGGTGGCACTATTACCTACATTCGTGCGAACGTTGAACAAGTGAGACCATTATAAATAAACAAAACAAAACGATTTTTTTTTTTCGAATTAGTAACTTTGACAGTAGGCATTTTTGACTTATTAACTTTTCCCGGTCCATTGTTTTTATATTCGCCTTTCTTCACCTATATATATATATATATATATATATATATATTTGATTGTCCGGTTAGCTATTATCTGCGTCAATATATTTAGAGGTTTGAAAAGCCTGCTGATTCTGAGTCACGCAGACTGTTGAACTTTCTTTTCATACTCTTCATAGTCATAGTTCAAGGTATTTTGCGATTGAATAACGCGCGTTTAATGACATGTCATCGCTTTATGTTCACTGCGCGCCACAGTTAGAGGGTTAGAGTGCCCCTAACGATCACTTTCGACCACACTGTTAGCTATGATGAGACGTTTCTAGTTCCAAGGGAGAAACAAGTAACCGGCGTTTGCGTGCTTATACACCAACACGATGTTTACACAGAAGCCCGCGTCTGCCCACACCAGGTGTGGGCACCGCGCTTGCGCAGAAAGCAGATTCGTGTGAGACAACGCGTCTGCGCATGCGCAATTCCGCATGGCGACAGCAGCGCCACCACAGAGGCGTGGCGTCAGAGAGTTCATGTTATGTCACGCTCTGTAGCTCGATACACAATGGCGCCGGAACAAGCTGCGTTAAAGGGGGGAGGAAAGGGATGACTGCCTCCCTAGACATTTCAAACATTTCAAACGTTTCAAACATTTCAAGCTCAAACACTTCAGACATTTGAAACATTTAAAGCAGAATGAGGACTTTCGCGGATTTACAAATTTCACCTTTTTTACAAATTGCACCGATCGAAGTGAAAACCATAGGAAATCATGCAGACAGCCGATTTTGTGTCGTGACACCTGAAATCTATACGGAGCGCAAGTTCGTCTGCTCCTTGAGCAGAGGTTGCGGTGACGTGAATAGACTGAGCTCTGATTGGCTCCGGTAGAAGAATACTGAGTAGACCCCAAGGGAGCTAACATTAAGGTCTACCCACTAACCTTCCAATCAGATCCAATCAGAGCTTGGCACGCTGACGTCACTGCAATCCCTCCACAAGGAGCAGAGGAAGTTCCGATCCAGGGCCCATTGGCGCTTCCTTGGCTACCTGCAGGAACGTCAATATATAGTTCTTATGGTCCCCGGCAGCTTAAGAAACGCAGGACGGATACTGGACATCTAATTATTGCCTCGCAGCCAAGTAGACTGTAACACTGGCCCAATAAGAACGCAAAAGAACGAATCACGAAGCAAAAAACGTCAACACAATAAACCACGCATTTCTTAAGCTGTCAATGGTTACGACAGCCAGATGCAATATTTTATAATCGAGATTGAATAAATCTTGACGGAGTACTTGGAGTCAAATAGTGCACCGAGTTTCGTCCAGAGTATGACATCACGACGTAGTTTCCAGGGCCTGATAGTATCTCGAAGATGTCGCCTACTGTCCGCAATCAAAGCACTTCTTAATAAGTTCTTCAGTAACAAAAATACGATAATTTGTGATAGCATATCTTTCATGTGACTCTGATAAGTTCATTCGTTACGGCTGTGGGTGTCTTCAGATTTCGGACACGTACGCAGGCATATAAACTGAGGCCGTGATCGGACGTTTCGGCAGGTTGTTACCTACTGATATATGAATTAATGTGGGATATCGATCGACAAGAGCGGTGTAGTGGGTAACTTGGGTTAAACAGAGAACGCAGAAAGATTCGGTTCCGCGATCAGGAAATGGTGTAGTGTACAGCACGGGAACTTTCCTTATATGCTTATAGGTCATTTATGGTCTTAACCGTCTGGCACCCAGAAGTTGTAAACATTTCCCAATAGTGTCATTCGCAAAATAAAAAAGCTATGCAGCGAAAAACTCTGTCTGATAACTCCAGCTCTCAGCAATTCATCGCGTTCTAAACGTGGCGCTGCCAAGAACGCAGAGATATTGGAAGGTATGTTTGCCAGCGTCTTCAGGTTCAAGATTGCACCTTATAAACGGGACACTGGCAAGCTAAGTGCACTCCGCTCCGGATATTATCTCCTCATTCAATCTGCCAAACACCCTACACACCGGAGTCGACGGTGGTCGCGTGTTTCGACTCTGGTGTGTGTGTGTGTGTGTGTGTGGGGGGGGGGGGGGGGGGGGGGAGGCGTTCGACGATATCGTAAATGCGCAGTTTCCACTCACTGTTGCCTCACCTTCGGAAAACAGCGCTACCTGCGTTTGAGATATCGATCGAGTGGTGACATGGCTCGTTAATCGCTCTCCTTTTGTTGGGGGAAGACGACGTTTGTGAGAGGTCATGCGTCATTAAGGCTGCCTATTGAAAACATGATCATCAGACTGTAAATAACGTGATCGCTCTTCAACAGCGCAACTTGGCTAAACTACGCCTCTATATCGAGAGCAAGACAACTCGGACTCATTGGCGTTCGAAGCCAGTCCTTTCGCTATAAAGGAAGTTTTAGTGTCTATCACGGGGTACAGAGGACAATTAAAATTAATTAGACAATATTGACACATAATTCATATTTTAATAGCTTTCTTTTCATTTTTTTTTATTTTTTTATGGTTTAGATTTTTTGGTATTTACAAAGATTTGACCCAGGTGCTCAGACTGCCCCTTTTATACTTTTTTTAATCTAAATCTATCTACTGAAAACACCAGCTCCCCAAAGGTAAGAAAAACATATCAACTTTTTTTTTTCTTTTACGAATCGGAATTAAATTTAGATCAACTGGACATATTGATCGCGTTCGAAAATCACGGTATAAACGAACATTCCCATATTTTCCCATAGAGGAATACTTATGCATGCACTTTGCGATTTACTAACCGGTCATTTCATTAAACAATGAAGTTTTAACCCCTTGCGGTCGAACATATTTCGTCCTAAAAGGTGTTAATCAAGAAAATATAACTATTTGTCTGTTATACATTACTTGTTTCAATCCATCACGCCCGATTCATCCACCGACCAATGTTTTCTTGTGGATCTGTCTAATTTTCGGGCTCCTGGCTGATCATGCGACCGCTTCCGCCCGAGTCGTTAGGCAAAAACGCAGAAACTAAACGATGGTGCAAATGACCGGTCGGCTCTCACTTCTATTCATCGTCGAGCATCAAGTAGTAAAGTACCCAATAAATATATATATATATATATTTTCCCCTTTTTTTAGAAATAATGTATGCGTCGTTGAATGTTCGTTCTCCACCCAAACCTCCAGGGGCGTAACCAGGATTTTATTCCGGAGGGGGGGGGGGGGGGGGGGGGGGGGGTTGAACGGTATTATTAGCACCCCACCCCCTCTCCCCCAATGACGAAGCAGGAAGAACTCGGCGGTACGGACGCTCACGCAAAGATTAGGGATTTGTCATTTTTGAAAACGGAGCACGCTTCATTTACAGGAATACGGGCGTGGTGGCTCACTGTTCTACGGTCGTTGTGTCGGCCCACCAACTTTAAACGCTTCCTCACAGCACGCAACTCCCTCCGCTTTTTGAGGTACTCGTACCACTGCATTACCAACGCGTGTCGGCCTGACGAAACAAAAGGATAGCTATACTGCCACAAAAACTTTAACAGAAGTACAAAAAAAAAAATCTCGACGCTGAAAAGCCAGAGCAAGCGTCCACCCACAAACACTAATCAATATTCCAGGCCGCCATTAAAACGGCCGAGACAGCGGAAGTTTAAATACAGATGCCGCCAGTTGAAGCCGCAGAGATTTTTTTTTTTGTTACTTTTCTCGCGTTTATGCGGAGCGCAAGTTTGTCTGCTTCTTTGCAGGAGTTGCGATTATGTCAGAACGCCGAGCTCTTATTGGCTGATTGAATAAACTAGTGTGTTGACCTCAAGGTGTCTAGCATGGAGGTCTACCCACTATCCCCTCTATCAAAGCCAGTCAGAGCTCAACCCCTATGCTAGAAACAGACGACTTTCTCTCCGCATCGCTACGTGCAGGTCATATGCTCGCAATATTCAAATTCCCAGAACAAAAAAATACCCTAGAGCTGCCAGAGTTTGCGATATGTGAAACGTGGGACACTCATCGTAAGGCGAGGGACGAGTTTCTCGAGTGCAGTCGGGTGCATCCGCCGTCCCGTATCAGTGTCAAGACGGTAGCCTTATCGGAGCTCCTCTGGGGCGCCTCCACGAGATGGAAACTCGCCGCGCTGCTGGTGTCCAGTCTGTTTGTGAATGCGAATCGATCGGACAAACAAGACTTTCGGCGGTGGGTTCTAACGGGCGCCGATAGCCCTTATTTGCCGATGGCGCTTGCATGTGTCTCAGAATACCAGTCTTGAACATTACGGAGAGAGCGAACAACACCTGATCAAAAAGTACGTTATTGAATTACTAGAGCACTTAACGCAAAAATTAATTAATCGATTAAGTTAAAACATAGCCCCCTATTGAAAACAAACAAACTTATTAATATTGCCGCGCGCAGGGCCAAACAAGCAACGCTCGGTCACGGAATTGTGGAAGATTCGCGGTTGTTCTTGCTCGGGGTGTGACTTTTATCATTTCGTCCTGCTTTCTTATTCTCGAAAGTGCCTGTTCATTCCCGCCCCGAGCGCATGACGCTCGAAGCTTCTTTGCCGAATTTTCGAGATAGTCACGCACAGTAGAATAAGGAGCTGCGCGGGACCTTGTCGAGTCAGTCTCGCCCTCGCTTGCTGTTACGCCGCCAAGTCGCCGTCCGCATTCTGCTGCCTCGACGCTCGTTCTTCATTTTGTTTGGCACAAGTTCGCCGATTAAACCTTTATTTTCAGTTCGCTGTTCACTCTTTCACCTTCATTCGTCACAATACCGTATTTACTCGAGTAATAGCCGCTCTATTTATGAATAAGGCCCTTGCGTCTACTTTCCCACAGAACACATATACAACCAATCATTGCGTTGCGCATAAATAACATAATGAATAACCAGATCGAGAATACGATTATCCATACAAATTCAATCTTCAAAAATGGTATCTTGTCACGGAGGACGTTATCTCTGTCCTGTAAACAGCTGAAATCATGCTGTCGAACACGGTGATTGGCAATCTGCGTGCTCCGCGGGAAAGCGAACCCTCAGGCTTTCTTCATAAACAGTGCGGCTATTACTCGAGTAAATACGGTATGATTCGTCCAATAAACGTACGAGAATTTACTGTTATCACCTAAGGCGTATATAAGCTTTAATATAAATTTATGTATTTTTCTATATGTTCATGTGACATTCATTTTTGTTTTTCACTGGAGCCGTTATCTCCCGATTAATTTAAAATTATGTAGACTCTTCGTTTATCTTAGTCCCAAGCGAAGTGTTCCCAGTAGAGGGTATGGACGGCGAAAAAATAATTAAATATTTCAACGCTCAAAAAGAAAAAGAAAATAAAAATAGGTGCGCGAACTTCTTCTACTGGAGTGACGAGAT
Organism: Ixodes scapularis; assembly: GCF_016920785.2. NCBI lineage: Eukaryota > Metazoa > Arthropoda > Arachnida > Ixodida > Ixodidae > Ixodes > Ixodes scapularis. Next base: position 125,708,084 of record NW_024609846.1, read on the forward strand.
CAAACCGATGGTTTCACGTCCGCAGACTAAAAATGTACGCTGAGCAATACGTGATCTGTTGGCACAACCAAGCAACAGTTTTGCTAAATAAAAATTCAACGCTCAAACGTTTCTTTTTCTCTCTTATTACCATAGATTTCTTTTTTATACTGACGTGGGAATCGATTATTATAAACCTGTATATAATTTCATTAGAAAGAACAATGTAGGCGTCTTTTCATTTCTTTTTCAATTTAATGGGCATGTTTTATATTTGTTTCCAGTGGAAAACTGGTCAAACAACCCCAAAATATAAATCAAAATAATCGACAACTGAGGATTTATCAACTAAACACTCTCCCCCTCCCCCCTCCCCCCCCTCCCCCCCTCCCCCCCCCCCCCCCCCTAAACCTGCACACACAGGCAAACGGAGGCAGATAGTATGGAACGTCTTACCGAATTTCTAGTTGAAATATATTCTGGCCTTGTTGATTTCGAAATGTGTCCGCTAAACGAAATCACTTTTTGAGATCCAACTAGTGGGGTAAATAAATATAGTCTAGATTTGAATATATTATATTTAGAAAAGTACATACTTTTATTCCGAGCAAACTTCCATAGAATTCCTTGCAAGATACTTGATTGGCGATAGGACTCCAAACGGCTCAATAAAGGAGAGATATTTCAGCTTTCCACAATACCGCGTCGTATCTCGGGAATGTCACATCGCACCTCCGCGACTGAATGCCGTACCAGAGCGTTTCGCAGGACTATTCTAATAACCTGTATCTGAAGATGAGACAGCGTTGAGTACTTCTTTCCAACTACACGTAGCGTTGTCCTTGTCGGGGCAAATGGCGACTGAATACCCGTCCATCCATTCGATATTTCGACCGATATTATATGCGCTTGTCGTTTATTTGGTTCTGCACAGTTCGTGTTTAAATGTGATATATTTTTCTTTTTTTTTTAAGTTGGCAGCATGGTTACAGTAATGCCTGGTCAATCTCTCTCAATCGTCCTCCCCGTCTCTCCTTCGGAAAAAAAATACGCGACAGTAATTGTTAGGTTCAAGAGTTTGTTTTGGACAGGGTCAAAGGAAAGTGGGTTTCGCGATAGTTACAACTGTAGGATGTCAGAGACGCGGCCGTCCGCCGCTTGCGGCTTCGGGAGGAACCCGAGTCTCGGGCAGGGCAGTCCCCAGACCCGGGGGATCTACGCGTTACCCCCGCGGAGCCTGAACGAGCGAGGTGAGGGGAAGGGAAGCACCGAGCGAAATGCCGAGACACACTTCCCGTGTGCGTCGGGGAATTCGGAAACGAGGGGAGAATCCCGGGAAACTTGGCGGCGCGCGGGAGAGGACAGAGGGAGTCTACGCTGAGCATCGGAGGGTGCGCTGGACGCCACCAAGACGCCCAGAGGTCCAGCGTGGCTCATAACACCCGTAACACACACACACACATATATATATATGACATCTTGGGGCTAAGTAGGCTGTAGGCGTATTTTTATAAAAGTAGAAGCCACCGTGGGTCAAACAAACTTGGAAGGTTTAATTCAACATGTATAAGTTATAGAGAAACCGCGACGTTTCGAAGGGGGACCCTTCTTCCTCAAGCGGGAATTGAAAAGTGAGACCTCAAATGTCGAGCGAAATACCGCAACTTATTTCGATCGACATTTGAGGTCTCACTTTTCAATTCCCGCTTGAGGAAGAAGGGGTCCCCCCTTCGAAACGACGAGGTTTCTCTGTAACTTATACATGTTGAATTAAACCTTCCAAGTTTGTTTGACCCTCGGTGTTTGATTCTCGGTATATATATATATATATATAGGGTGTTTTTTTAAGCTCAACAGATTTGTTTTAAAAGAAAACTGTGAAAGCTACATTTATGCGGTTTTTTGGGGGTGAGTTATACGGCCGAGGGGACATAATACATGGGGCTGACCAGAACGATCAGTCAGCTAATTAAGTAAAATGTGTTAATTAACTTTTTAATTAGTGAAAATAGACATATAGTTTGAATTAGAAACTTGATGAGCGTTATTGAAAATCACTCAATCAGTTATTTTCAGAAACATTTTGAGTACGTGAGGAGCGTAGTAGTGCACTAAAGTTTTCTCTCGAGGAGCAGGTAAAAGGCTAGTGGTTGCAGTAAGTCGCCCGCGCGATTTTTCCGTCTCTTATCGAGCCCCAGCCTTGTACCTGGTCCACGAGTGGTAACTTGAGCGTACTACTGCACTTCTTACGCACTCAAAGTCTTTGTGAAAATTACTGATTTAGGGGTTTTGGACGACGCTCGGCAAATTTCCAGTTGTAACCATAAGACTATTTAACCAATTAAAAAGTTAATTCACACATTTTAATTAGTTAGCCGTCTGATCGTTATAATCAGGTTCATATACTATGTCCCCCTAGCCGTATAACGCACCTGAACAAACCGCATAAGTGCAACTTTCACAGCTTTTTTAAACAAATCTGTTAAGCTTAGAAAAACACATGTATATATATATATATATTCCTAACCCTTACCCGGGGTGTCCCCGTGCTTCCTCGGGATCTCCATCGATCGCGATCTCCATCGCCATTCGTGTTGCCATCATCTCATCTGCGGCAACCCCACAACAAAAACTCTAATTGTACACACAAAGAACTCTTCTTAGTGACACCGTCTGCACTGTGGCGATAAGCGCGGTGAAACGTCATACTCAGCAGTGTCACGGCGCACACTATTGCTTCTTTAGGTCAAAACATATTTTCACTTTCCTCATTCGCCGAACTTCCTCAGATCGCAACGATTGGCTCTCTCAAGTGCTTTGCGGGAAAGTAGATGCTCCGGATTTCTTGAAGTGTATACCGCTTGCACAATGCATAAGCAG
>NW_024609846.1:125711042-125829283 GCF_016920785.2 Ixodes scapularis
CCTTTCAATTAGGGTGTGATTCCACTGTACACCTTTTTTATTAGGGCGTTATGTCTGCACAATACGCCCTCTAAATTGTTTGTATGACCGCCAGAAAGGGAAATAAAAAAAGGCGCAATTACCAATACCCATAAAGTAGAGCGTAATAACCCAAAAGAGTGCACGAGAAAATGACTGCAAATGCCTGGTTCACTTTTTATTTTTTAATCAAGGTTCTAACAGGTTCTACAAAATTCTCTATAGACGATTGCAAGCAGGTCATCTGGCCGCAGCCATGTCTCTGCTTATGCGGGCAAGTGCGTACAATTACAAGCGTGCCAAAGGGCAAAGCTACGTTCACGCGCACGTCATCAAACTTGGCGAAGGCAAGACTGAAAGAAATAGTTCTCTTTTATCCTCGCAATTCCACCACGACCGGGACGCTTCTAAACCAGTGGCGGTCCGTGCGTGTAAGGTCATAAATTATTCAACCGGATATTGTTTTATAACCCCTTCAAATTGTACAACCCAAGGCCCTAGTTGAATCTCCAACTGTACTTCTCTTGTGACGTTTACGCTTCCTTGCACTTTTGACGTGGACAAAACTGACAGGCTTGCAAAGACGGTACGACCGGGAGTTGCTGTAGGCGTAAGATGCAGTTCATGTTTGTAAACCGTAAAATGGTCTATTGAAATGGAAGCAGGGAGCCTATGTTCGGCAAATGTTTCGTTACTCCTAAAAATAAACGGAAGTGACGATATCGCGTTTGTTTGGTTAGAGGTTCGAATGAAGAGAGTTACCTATTTTCGCCATTTGACCTTCTAACCAATCAAACGCGATATCGTCGCTTCCGTCACTTCCGTTTCTTTTTAGGAGAAATGAAACATTTGTCGAACATAGACCCCTTGGACTACTATTAGAAGCATGATTGCAGAGTACTTACAAATAAAACAGCGATCTCATGTAATCCGTGATAGATGCATAATCCGATTCGGGCAGCACAGAACTATCCACAAACACAATGTCGAGGATGAAGGCGGTCGCTCACATTCAGCGGAAGTTTCGCGGTCGCCGATGGGCACCTCTCTGTCGCGATAGATGCGTAATCCGATTCGGGCAGCACAAAACAACGCAAACACAATGCCGAGGTTGAAGGCGGTCGATCACATTCAACGGAAGTCTCGCGGCCGCCGATCAGCAGCCCTTTGTCGAAACGCGTCCAACAAATACACCACAATAATTCCAAGGACTCCGACGAAATAAACGACCATTTCCGAAAAGTTGGCATGGATGTATTCCGGCCGTTCACGACGAAAAATCACGGCCGCGACTCAAACGCACGAAAAACAGGAATACACTGACGGGCGCCCCCTTTTTGTAAACCGGACCTACCCCCTACAACTCGCCATAACTTGGCATACTGCAAAGTCTCCGGCCCCAGTAGCCCATCAGCGCGTCAGAGCGAATCACGTGACAAATTTTCGTCCAAGCGTCCTTGTCCTACGGAAAGCGGTCACGTGTTTTGCGCCACCCCTCTGATTTGCTAGAAATGGCCTTCGCACTTGCTCACAGCAACACGAAGATACAAAAGAAGGTTTCGAGGCTTATCAGAAGACGAGGTCAAAGGGGGCTGGACAAAGCCGCTAATCTCCCTCTGCTGCTTTGTATTGCCACTTGCCCTGCCCAGGGAAGGTCGCGAAATCGGACTCGCCACGGCTTGCTTTGCGTAGTACAACCTTGAGCGTCTCAAACTGCCACTCCTGTATCCTGTAGACGCGCATGATCTGGTGGGGACCGCGAGATCACAAGATAAATACGAAAAACCATTTTTAACGCCGCCGAAGACGCGGTTTCACGTGTACCAAAGAAAAACCTGAAAAAAAAAAAGCGTCGGAAAGCTTGATATTTTGGTGTCATTACGCAGAGATAAGAGTCGCGACCCTGGGTGTGTCATTAATTTGGCACTTTCGATTGTCTTGCGACATTGTTTCTTCAGAGCTACACTCCAAAATAGAGTATCAGTGAAGGTGCTTTAAGTAGTGCGAAACCCAGTCAGGTGAGCTTGTAACATCCGAAATGAGGGCGCCACAGTTTGTTCAAGTCTTCAGCTTAAAAGGTCTTTCTCAGGTTAAAAGTAAGCAGATTCTATTTCGGTTAATCTTGCTTTGTATTGTTTTTTTTAACGTCCGATTTTAGGCATTCAGAAAATAGAAATACCTCGCCGGCATTGCCGATTCACGCAGGACACTCTTGACCACTGATCTCAATCAGTGCTCTTGACAGTCAACCAAAAACGGCGCCAAGTACGGTATGTCAGGACAGCGTCGGCGCGACTCATCCCATTTTTCAGATATTGGCTAGACCCAAATAATATCGACACAATCTTTCCGATTTAATTCCATAACAGCGCAATAGTGTGTGCTGCCTAGGTAGTATATTTACACGTCTTCGTTAATTTTTTTTTTTTTTTTTGGTTTCCGAGCGGAGATGATTTTTTTTATAATCAAGGTTGAACCGATAAAACTGATGCACGCGCGAAACGTAATTTTAGGCTCGTGTCGAACGAAGAGTTCAATAGGAGTTACAAAAACTATTCTCTAGCACTTCCTAATCATACGCGAATCCGTGTGGCGATTAATTATACTCGATGTTTGTACCGCCGTACATCAACAACAGTTTCACCAAAGCAATAAATATTGCTTTGTATTGTAATAAAGCAATAAATATTGCTTGCATTGTAGACGGGTGATAGGACCACGTCAGGCAGAGATAATCTGCCTTTTGTCCTGTTACCCTTTACCTAGTGTCCAAATAAAAATCAATTCAATATGAACGGCTATGAAATCATGGGTGTATTTGACAGCATCCCCATTACGCCCCTTTCACACCGTGTGGATGAAGGGCGTAAACTTCGCCCATACACCCTTTTTAGACGATTTCAGAAACCATCGCTGCAAGTGGGGCGTAAAGAGGGCGTGTAAAGGGTGTAAAACGTCAGCACACCCTTTTTACACCCACCGATATTCAGAAACCGTGTAAAAAGCGTGTAAAAACGGTGTTTCTTCTAACCTACACCCGTCTTACACCCTTTTTACACGATTATGGGTGTTACAATGTTTAGTGTGTATGCGCCTGAAAATAGAGTGTCAGCAGCTGGAGAAGGAGACCAGAGAAAAGGAAGGGAGCCGGGGAACTGACGCGGAGCCAAGCTTGAAACTTAACACAAGCAAGCTCCTATCCCGTTCGATGACAGGAAGAATGACCTAGACGCGTGTATCAGACGGTTTGAGAGCCTTGCGATAAAGACAGAAGTGGCCAGAGAGCCAGTGGTCTACAGCTCTACCCAAACAGCACATAAACGTGAAGAAAACGTCGAAAGAACGTCGAAGACGTCTGTAACGTGACGTCGTAAAACGTCGAAGGTCCGGACGTTACCTTCCTTCGACGTCGATGAAACCTTTAAATGTCCGCGAGAAAAGGTGCACAGAAGGTCGAGGGGACGTTCCAAATGACGTTTGTTGCACGTCACATGCACGTCTCAGTGGGCCGTTGCGTCCTCCCTCGACGTTTATGATACGTGTGTTTACGACATCCGGACTACCAACGACGTTCACAGAACGTCGAGAAAACTTTCCAAATTACGTTCCCTAGCCGTCGTGAGAAAACGTTGTGTCCCGCCCCCCCCCCCCCCCCCCCCCCCCCCAGAAAAAAAAGTATTTTTTTAGTATTATTGCGAAGGCAAGTTGCTATCATGCAAGTACGAAGGAAGTAACTGAAACACAGGTTTGGTACGAACTGTTTATTTGAGCATGTTCAGACACGAGATACAATACGGAGCGCCTCCAAAAGACGTCCCTGGATGTGCCAGCCTAAAATATAAAAAATGACAAACAAATTCACGTAAATAAATGAACAAGAGACGATGTCACGCAGCGCGGAATGTTCCACCGCTTACCTCGTTCTGCTTCTGATTAATGCGCTGATGCGCGTGCTTTAGCCGCCCCATTGCGCGTAGCTGGTACTCTCGCTGCGTGCACGGGAATGGTTTCAGATGGAGGATCCCGTCCGCTGGGCGTTCTTGATTGGGATCGTCGGAGGCATCTGAAGGGCCTTGATCGTAGACTGGACTTGACGCGCCGTTATGTGCACTGCCACTTGTTTTCTGGGGGGTGTCATTCATATCCTCACAGGCACCTTGATCCGAGCAGTAGTACGATTCAACGTGTGAAGCGTTATGGCCTTGAAAAAGGTCCTCGAGCCGTGACTGAATACGACGGCGTTTTTGGCGATCACCGACTTCTTCATAGGGGGCGACTTGAACGACTCAACCAATCGCAGCACTTATACTGTATGCAGACTCGAAAAAAAAATCACGGCGACATAGCAGCCTGCCTCGCAGACCCGTAGACGTGACGGCCGGTGCTAGTGACTGGCTTTCGGAAAAAGCTAGACCGGGTCCCAGAGCTGTTTACAGAACATTCACTGAAATATTTTGGGAACGACTGAGAAAATACATGCACCCGGAACTTAGGCTTGTCAATTGTTCGTCGTCGCTATCTTCCCCAACTTTTCTCTCTCGCCCTCTTCTTGCCGAGTTTCCCGACGCATCGCATGGGGCTCTATGGAATTACCACTAGCAACTCCCCTGCCCACCTTTCCGCCTCTCTCTCGCGCCGTGCCAGCTGTTCTTTTTTTTTTTTTTTTTCGGCACGTAAGTGCGGACTGGGCTTGAACGCTTTTTGGACCGTCATCTGGGCCATTCAGGGGTTGGAATCATGAATGTCAATTTCCACAAACCGTTGACAGTATCTACCGGATTTCGTCATTGCCGGGCATTTTTTTTTTTTTTTTTGAGTCAACTCCAAAAATGCGCAAGTGTGCAGTGAAGTTGTGCTCTGATATAGTGTGTGCTGGCATGCGATTTTCGTTTGGGTACGTCACCAGTGGCAACGAAAGCCAGATCTGTACTGACAGTCACGTGACAAGACTTTGCGCCCCGATCTGCCGAAAGCGCTAAGGCGCTGGAAGTTGGTGTGATGGATGAACTGTGATGTGTATGCGAATTTTTTGGTTGTGCGCAGGTGAGCGTGGGTTACAAAATACGAAGATAAAATGACGAACCTCAAAACAATCTCGGGTGGTCGCGGAGCAGTATGGATGCTCCTAGGAAACGATGCAGGCCTGAAATCACCTGGAGAGGGGATAGTGTAGCGGCGCCCCTGAGGCGCTTGCCAGGGCACAGGGCCCATGGAAGACGACAACGCGCGTGCAAAATGCAAGAATAATACAATTCGATCCGTTCTAGACGCAATGGGCTTCGCAGATTAAACCCGTAACAATATTTAAAAAAACCAAAATTATAACAAGCACATCTAAAAGGAATGATATTCCCAACATGCTTTCATATTATTTTTTTTCTTCCGTGTACATTGACTTTTGTAAATGCTCTCTTTAGCGTCATCGATGTGCAATTAATAGCATTTTGAAATACGCAAATTAATGTATAAACAATCAAACTTCTCAACCTCTCAAAAATTAAGTTTTGTTTGCGGTTCTTGAGCACTGTCACCTTGACCACAGTGATTCTGCGGCTGAAGGTCGAGCTGTAAAATCTAAAAACGTCGAACAAAACGTGAGTGGTCGACGTTGCCAGCACGTCTTGTATGACGTTTACGACATTTTGGTGTGAACGCGACGTCGCTGAAACGTCACTGACGGGGCAATAATGTAACGTCACCCTGGACTTTATTTTAACTTTGAAGACACGTGAGTGTTCGACGTTGCTAAAACGTCTTGTCTTGACGTCGTGGTGACGATGACGACGTTAAAGTTGAAACGTGACGTCGCCAGCACGTCACGGACAGGACGATAATGGGACGTCATTTATGAACTTCAGTTCAACGTCAAAGAAACGGGAGAGTTGGACGTTGTGAGAACGTCGTGCATCGACGTCGTGGGAACGTTGACGACGTTTGAGTTGAAATACAACATCGTCACAACGTCACTGATTGGACTCTAATGGAACGTTACATAAGGACGTCACCTCAACATTGAAAAAACGTGATCGAAGTCATGCGGGACGTCACGGACGTCCGGGACTTTTTCTCGACGTTTCCACGACGTTTTGTGCTGCCTGGGTAGCAACATGTCTGAGCGGGGAAGCACTCAGTGTTTACGGGCGGTTGCCGCCGGGTGATGCAGCGGATTACTCCAAGGTAAAGACAGCCCTTTTGAAGCGGTTTTGTTTCACGGCGGACGGCTTTCGGGACAAATTCGATTCAGGCAAACCGGCGGATGGTGAGACCGCAGCTCAGTTTTTGGCGCGTCTCAGCCACTATTTTGATCGCTGGATCGAGCTGTCCGATACGAAACACGAGTTCAAGGACATCCGAGAGCTCCTGATTAAGGAAAGGTTCATACATGGGTGTCATTCCAACATGGCGCTCTATCTGAAGGAAAGGAAGGCGAAATCGTTGGGAGAGATGGTGGATCTAGCCGACCAGTTTTTAGAAGCGCAGGGAAGCCTTAACCTCACCAATGTAAAGAAGGATAACCGAGATGATATCAGGAGGCCCGAAACTGACGAGAAAAAAAGCAGTTAACGAACAGCGCCTCGCTGTTATCTTTGCAACCGCGTTGGGCATCAGGCTTCACACTGCCGGGCCCACACCACTAACAACCACAGCCTTACCTGCTTCAAGTGCGGGCGAAAGGGCCACAAGGCGGACGCGTGCCGGTCAGGAACAAACGATAGGCCTCAGGCATCGTGCGTTTACTCCCTCGTCAGGGTGACGAATTGGGAGGGCATTCGCGACGGCTATCTAGAGCTGAAGAATGGGGAAATAATCCCCGTCGTGAATGCAGTCATGATAACACAGCCAAAGTTTCTAGTCGAAGGACTGCCGGTGGTCGCCGGAACGTATGAGGGCAAATCGATTTCGGTATTGCGAGACACCGGGTGCAATACGGCGATTATAAGAAGAGAACTCATCCACGACGATCAGCTCACAGGAGAGACCCTGCCCGTTTATGTAGTCGATGGAACAGCCAGGATGCTGCCAGAAGCGCAGGTCGAGATCGACACCCCCTACTATCCAGGGGTCATCACGGCGCTTTGCATGGCGGAGCCCCTCTATGACCTAATCCTTGGAAATATAGAAGGCGCGAGGGCACCCAATGACCCGAAGGAGGCAGTTGAACAACTCATCAGCAAAGAGCCCGCTAAAGAGGGAGCTGTAGCAGCAGTTGTAAGGCGCTCGCAGGTGAGGAGCCAACCTCGAAAGTTCCAAACCCTCAACGCCCCCGACGTCGCAGTACAGCCGCTAAACAGGGATTACGCGGCTGAGCAGGAAGAGGACGAGTCGCTCAAGCCGTGCTTTTCTCAGATTGGCAAGGAACTGATGTGCAGGGGTTCCCAAGGAAAGATTGAATTCCACCGCGAGGGTGGGCTACTGTACCGGAGCTACACCGAGAAAACCGGACACGTGGTACGTCAGCTGGTCGCCCCGAGGTGCCATCGAGAAACGGTATTGAAAACTGCACATGACGGAATAATGGCTGGTCATTTGGGCGTGCAAAAGACGAAGGACCGAATTTTGGAGGATTTTTTCTGGCCGGGCATCACCACAGACGTGAGGAGATTTGTCGCATCATGTGACATCTGCCAGAGAACAATCCCAAAGGGCAGAGTAACCCGTGTGCCGCTGGGGAAAGCGCCGCTCATTGAAACTCTATTCAAAAGAGTGGCCATAGACATTGTGGGCCCAATCCTGCCCCCTTCCAAGCACGGAAATCGGTATCTCCTGACCCTAATGGATTACGCGACCCGATACCCGGAGGCCGTGGCGCTGCCGAGTGTGGAGATGGAGAGGGTCGCTGAAGCGCTAGTACAAATGTTTTCTCGATTTGGAGTCCCGAACGAAGTCCTAAGCGACCGCGGCACCAATTTTACTTCTGACTTGATGAAAGAGGTTGCCCGACTTCTCTCCATACGCCAGCTGCATACAACGCCGTACCACCCTATGGCAAATGGGATGGTCGAGAAATTCAATGGCACCCTGCAACTGATGTTAAAGAGAATGTGCGCCGAAAAACCGAACGACTGGGACAGCTACCTGGCGCCGTTGCTCTTCGCGTACAGGGAGGTCCCCCAGGCAAGTTTGGGCTTCTCGCCCTTTGAACTCTTGTATGGGTGGTATGTGAGGGGACCCCTGGCCATTTTGAAGGAGCTGTGAACGAACCACCACCTCGACGAGGAGAAGAAGACAACCTATCACCACGTTTTCGACCTCCGAAATCGGCTGGCAGAGACATGCAAGCTAGCGCACGAGGAGCTCGCAAAGGCCGGAGTACGCTACGCAAAGATGTACAACCGGAAAGCTAAAGAAAGGTTCTTCCAACCAGGAAACAAAGTGCTGATTCTGCTGCCTACTGATAACGACAAGCTACTGCTTCAGTGGAAAGGGCCTTTCGAGGTCAAGGAGAAGAAGGGAGAGGCCGACTACATCATCGAGACAGCAGGGGGGAGAAAGATTTTTCATGCTAATATGCTGAAAAAATACGAAGAGCGTGAGAGCCAACCGGTGGAAAGGGTGCGCCAGGCGATCTGCGGCGTCACGGACTCGGACAGCGATGGAGCCATTCCTGTTCCAGTGTTTTGGCAATCCAAGGACGAGCGAGATGTAAGGCTTTCTGATTGTTTGGGGGTGGATCACCAGAAACAGCTCCGAGATGTGATTTCAGAACACTCGTGCATTTTCTCCGACGTCAGCGGGCAAGACGGACTGGGCCGAGTGCCGGTTAGAGCTCACCACCGACACTCCGGTCCACGTAAAGCAGTATCCTCTTCCATTTGCGACGAGAGAGGGCGTAGAAAGAGAAGTGCAGGAGATGGAGCGACTCGGAATAATTGAAAAATCTCAGTCGCCCTACAACGCTCCAGTCCTTTTGGTCAAGAAACCGGACGGCACGAACCGCCTGTGCGTTGATTTCCGGCGCCTGAACGACATGTTGATTGCCGATTCGGAGCCCATGCCCCGAGCTGACGCGGACTTCGCTGCGGCTGGAGAGAAGAAATACTTCTCGGAAGTGGACTTCGTCAAAAGCTATTGGCAAATTCCATTGAGCGAAGAGTCCAAGCTCAAGACCGCATTTTCAACCACGTCGGGACTCTTCCGATTCCGTTTCATGCCGTTCGGCATAAAGACATAAAGACAGCCCCCGCCGTATTGTTTAAACTGATGCCCCGAGTTGTGGAGGAAATTCCGGGAGTGCAGCACTACTACGATGATGTCCTAGTTGCCAGTGCTACGTGGGAGGAGCATCTCACTTCTTTGAGGCAGCTGTTTGCAAGAATCGAGACAGCCGGACTGACAGTGTGACCAGGCAAATGGGAATTTGGAAGGGAAAACATCGAGTTCATGGGGCATCGCATTGGCGGCGGTGAACTGGCACCACTCGAGAAAACACTCGACAGGATCCAAGCGGCGCAAGCCCCGCGAACAAAGCGACAGGTACGCGCAGTTCTCGGCTTGACTGGGTATTACCGCGCCTTCATTCCCGACTACGCCAGAATCAGCGAGACACTCACCCAGCTCACGAGAAAGGGCGGCAGCAACGTGGTTAGGTGGACGTCGGCCCATCAAGAAGCCTTCGAAGAGCTCAAACGCCGCGTCTCAAGCCCTCCAATACTGCGACTCCCAGACATCTCCAATCAGTTCGTGCTGCGCACGGACGCCTCAGATACCAGCCTTGGCGCGGTACTAATGCCGCGGCATGACGGCACGCTCCACCCAGTAGCATACGCTAGCAGAAAGTTGCTCCCCAGGGAAGCAGCATACAGCACAATCGAGAGAGAGTGCTTAGCAGTAGTTTGGGGGGTACAAAAGTTGTGCATTTCTTAGAGCAGACGGACCACCAACCGCTGAGTTACATCCGAAAACAGAGGCAGCTAAGCAGCCGAGTCCTGCGTTGGAGCTTGCTGCTCCAAGAGTATCAGTTTAGCGTCGAGCATATCAAGGGCAAGGAAGACATGGGAGCTGATTATCTCAGCAGGTTGTAAACTGGTCGCGTTTTATTTGCCTGCGCTGTTTTGACATCTAGATATTTTATTACATGTGTGCTTTGATTTGACTTGTGTGCTCGTCTAGGCAAGGGTTATATGGTGCATTCTTATCAGTACACGGGCCTGCGCGCCGACGTCTGTGGGTCTAGAATATTATGTGATAATATTCCGGAAGTGGGGGGTCGTGTCACAGAAGTAGTGGCATCCTGTAATTGATTTTTATTACGTTATTTAAACATAACGCGTTTGTGTTTCCGTAAACATATTTTATCCTTGTAGCCTGCATGTTTCTCTGTCGCTGGTTCGGTTGCTGCAAAAGCACGCGTATGTGCGTGTTGTTTTGTTCTGTTAGTTTCTTCCTAGTTAGCTCAATCTCTCGCGGTTTGCGAGCGGGGGTGTACGTGATTCATGTTTTGTGTCCATCTTACTTTTTCCAACCTCAAGGTCACCCGCACTGAGCCCAAAGTCTTAAGCTCCATTTGTGTATTGTGTGTGTGTGTGTAAACTTTTCTCGCCTGCAAGGTCACCCTTAGCAGGACAGAAGTTGTTGACGTAGGGGCCTTCTGTTTGAGCTATGTCTTACTTTTTCTAACTTGAACATGGCGGCCATGCAGTGTCAAATGTGCCGTGTCTACGTGGTCCTCCCTTTTTGTGTGAACTCCTTTGTGTGCTTTTGGTTTGTGCTGCTTCGACTCCGACCCCGTGCGTGAACAAGCGTCCGCGAGTGCCTCGGCCGTGAGCGCCCGACGCCGTTAAAAAGAAGCCGACTGGACCCCAGAACCAGCCCGCTCTTCGGGGGGAAAGCCGCCGCCGCGTACTCCCGGGAACCCGAGCCTCCGCATCCCATCTCCGAGACCGACCAGGGAGGCACTCACTCGATCGAATGACGTTTTAGCGAACGCCCACGTTTCACCGAATGACACTTTAGCGAATAGTTGGACGCCGCGAAGCGGCGTTTTCGGGTGGGCCAAATGGGTTCACATTTTTGTAATGAGCCGCCGCAGACTGTCGCCGCCAAGCGGCGTAAGCGCAGCGCGGCGGATGGGTTTACGCGCGCCCCCGTTATTCGCTAAAACGTCGATTCGCTCAAATGTCGCTGTTCGCTAAAACGTCATTCGCTCATGTGATATGGACCCGGCGCCGTGCTCCCCGGTCAACTGTATGTTGCTTCAGTTTTGAACTTTCCTTTCGACCGTCGCTAACTGGACTCTTACCGTCGTCTTGCTCTTTGTACACGCGTACTTAACTGGATGTGTAACGTATTTCTCTGTGCTAAACTCGACACGTTTGTCGCTCGTAGCATCACTGTCTTGTACAATGTACGTTCTGCTCCTTTAAATTCCCTTTATATGTTCATTTCGAGCCTATAAACACTGTTTTGTTCTTGTTAACTTATAACACGCCTCCGTCTCCTTCTCCGCCTTTGCTTACCGGCTACGCCGGGCATCGAACGACCACCCCCTTATTGTCAGGTCTCGGTGATGACCTTCCGTCGTCGCCGGGCTCGTGACAGTATAAATAAATAAAAAAAATTGATAAGTCTATTGAAGAGATTGAAATGAATGGTGTAAACATTTTGTTACAAGACTGCTCCTTCGGGCAAAGGACGAACAGAAATGCAAGTTCTTTTGTCCGGGTAATTAGGACACGTACCTAATCGACCGACGGATTCAATGGATTATTCATGAAAAATATTTTGGCTGCAATAAATCCTATGAAAGTGAAAAATCTGCAGGCCATTTTTGTTGATATGTGTGGCGCTATTTCTGGACCTCTAAAGATCACGGCTGCATTTTTTATATGCTCTAGAATATGTTAGAATGATGGACGAAACATTCAGCTAGGAGGAGTCTGTCTGGAGGTTAGTGCGGACTGTTGATACCGATCGCCAAGGTCCTAGGCCTGCTAATACTAATATCTAAGGGACATCGGATGCAGTAATTTGTGCCCTGACCAATAAACATTTTGAATGCTTGGTAACTTTCTTGTGAGTTTCAAGGGGATAAATGAACTGTTTTAGGAACGTTAGTAATTACTTGTTTTCATATTGATTAGTTGGAAATTCGAACCCTTTTACCATGTTCGCATGCACGTCACCTAAGAAAGCAACAACTCTTCACTCATAAAAACAAAACAAAAACAGCAACACTGAGATCGAATGCTATTGCAGTGAAAGGATGTTTCTATAAAAATCTTGAGAACTGCCAATACGTCAAATTCTTGACCTCCTCGTTAAACGTTGCTGTGATTATACGGTGACCTAGGGATTAGACAACTTCTTCTTGGTCCCACACGCGACGCATCGCTTCTGCTTCGACTCTCAGACATTCCAACTTCCTAACAAAGCTGGGGAATTGCAGAAACGTCATGCTAAATGTTCTCTCGATCCCCGAACACAATCGGAAATTTGGGAACACTGCGGTGATACTACTACTGCTTTCTCACCGGTGCTAACATCCAGAGCGATCTTGCGCAAAAGGCGTATAAGGTTTAATTTCTTCAGAACCACACGTTATACCTGCGTCAGAGAGCCCGAATAACTAAAAAATTGTCTCCACGCTGCGGCACATCACCTCTACCGAGCACTTAACCAACTCGCATCAACCAGCTCTAGGCACTGCGATTTTACCGGTGAGGTCAAGGCTTTCGTGAGCTCACTTGACGAGTGGTCCCTTTTGCGTATAACATGGCGGCCACCCGGGAAAGGGTGGGGGGGGGGGGGGACTTTCGAACTTCCGGTCTATCATTTTGGGCACCTCTACCTTTGTGTGCGTTCCAGTCGGTGCTTGAAGACATATGCGCCATGTATGTCCGAAGTCGAACGAGGAGATATGCCGTAACCCACTGGGACACATTTGATGTGCATTAACGAACTTCGCATGGAACCTCTCAAAAACTCATTTACAACTTTTATATTACTATATACTTTGTAATTACTCTTCAGACTACGTGGTTTGCCTAAGTTACAGTGTTTTTACCGCAAGAAAATAAAACATGTCAGCTTTATTTTTTTACAAACAATACGCGATTTCGCTTTATAATTCTACGTATTATCCAATAAACCAGCCATATAATGAATTTTAAGGTTGGGGCACTGTAGATTGAGAAAATAAATGCTCCCACCTAAACACTGAGGAGGTCTACTAATATTTGTACATTTAGTAATTGTAAATCAGCGAAGGCACCCTAGTTTGATATCTGCTTTACAACTAAGTTACAAGGCTGAGATAGACTACTACATAACAAAGGCAAAGCGACACTATTACATTGTCCTGAAACAATGATATGATCAACATTTTGACCTTGTTCTTTTTTTTTTAAATTTGTAATGGCCATAATAAGACACTGGGGATAAGTGGGACAGAAAAGAGCAGAGTGATTTTCAATAAACAAAAATCAAAGCTTGAAGAGCCTTCAAGCAGGGACGCTGCCGGTTTACCCAGGGTTTGGGCAATAAACACTCAATACCGTCTCACTGTCTCCGGGCTCCACAGCACCACAAACCACAAACGGTGACTTTCTTCAGACAAATAGTTTGTAAGGTAAGTTTGGCCTAAAAGCCAAGTCCTCCCAAAAAAGAATGATTTTTTTTTTTTTTTTTAAATGTTTATTTTGTCTGCTGGTTGGCAGGATAACCCAGCATCCAGGCGACTTCTCGGGCTTAACTTCAAATAAGGATTTCTGAAGAAAAAAAAAAATACGCGGTGCACAGCGCAATTGCAAAAAGGGAGGAGCTAATAAGATTTTGGATATACCGGGATTTAAAAGGGCAGTAAAACGATTTTAAAACTTTTTCGTTCTTACCTTTTGTCCTCCACCTACAAATCGCGTACCGTACCAAACATTTCAAAAAGAGGCAAAGGAGGAACTCCTCGCTTGCTCGGACCCTCGTTTATGTACCCGGACGCCACCATTCTCCTCCCAGGAGATTAGCCCGTCGCTCAAAATTCAGACAAAGGTTGCTTTCCCACCCCGTAGACCCTTAAGTTGACAGTGGTGTGAAAGCTACGTCATAGTTGGGCAAGCCACACTTTTGCCACGTTGTCACGCTCCGTCGCGCATACCCACGCGCAGAGAATGGGGTCAGGTGATGAAAAGGAGGCGGCTGATCGGTCCGCCAAGCTCGTAGCTACCACCGCGCTCTCAGCTATGGGGTGAAGAGAATACGTGAGGTCGGGTGCCGTGTGGCGCCGTTGGGGCCACGAATGTAAACAGTGAAAACCAGAGAGCTTTCGAAGGGAAGGAGGTACGAAATAGTCCTGTATGTTTTAAAATTTTCGTACCGAAAATCAGCCTTTTGGCTTTCTGCTTTTTTTTTTTTCTTTTGGCGTACTAAACGATATGCTATTATTAAAATCCCAATCTAACATTATTTATCCAAACCCAAGCTTCGTTTTGTGGCCCCTTGAAGCTGTTTGCCTTGACAGAATTTGAAAACAATATCCCGACGAGCATGTACTTACACTTCTTGCGGAGGAGGGTGCTGTAGTCGCCATATATATGCTGAGGACGCGGCTGCCGTGGCAGCCACGTCATGTCGCTGGTAGCACGGAGCGGTGAACGGTCCGGCGTTCACCTTCATATCGCGATAAGATAGCGAATCGTTACGCCAACCGCGTCCTCGCGCTGATAGCACGGAGCGATCGACGGTCCGGCGTTCACTTTCATATTGCGATAAGAAAGAGAGGCGTCACGGCAGGCGCGTCATCGCGCTGATAGCACGGAGCGGTCGACGGTCCGCCGTTCACCTTCATATTGCGATAAGAAAGCGAGGCGTCACGGCAGGCGCGTCACCGCGCTGATAGCACGGAGCGGTCAACGGTCCGCCGTTCACCTTCATATTGCGATAAGAAAGCGAGGCGTCACGGCAGGCGCGTCATCGCGCTTATACCACGGAGCGGTGAACTGTCCGGCGTTCACCTTCATATCGCGATAAGAAAGCAAGGCGTCACGGCAGGCGCGTTATCGCGTTGATAGCACGGAGCGGTCAACGGTCCGGCGTTCACCTTCATATTGCGATAAGAAAGCGAGGTGTCACGGTAGCCGCGTCATCGCGCTGGTAGCACGGAGCGATCGACGGTCCGGCGTTCACTTTCATATTGCGATAAGAAAGAGAGGCGTCACGGCAGGCGCGTCATCGCGCTGATAGCACGGAGCGGTCGACGGTCCGCCGTTCACCTTCATATTGCGATAAGAAAGCGAGGCGTCACGGCAGGCGCGTCATCGCGCTTATACCACGGAGCGGTGAACTGTCCGGCGTTCACCTTCATATCGCGATAAGAAAGCAAGGCGTCACGGCAGGCGCGTTATCGCGTTGATAGCACGGAGCGGTCAACGGTCCGGCGTTCACCTTCATATTGCGATAAGAAAGCGAGGTGTCACGGTAGCCGCGTCATTGCGCTGGTAGCACGGAGCGATCGACGGTCCGGCGTTCACTTTCATATTGCGATAAGAAAGAGAGGCGTCACGGCAGGCGCGTCATCGCGCTGATAGCACGGAGCGGTCGACGGTCCGCCGTTCACCTTCATATTGCGATAAGAAAGCGAGGCGTCACGGCAGGCGCGTCACCGCGCTGATAGCACGGAGCGGTCAACGGTCCGCCGTTCACCTTCATATTGCGATAAGAAAGCGAGGCGTCACGGCAGGCGCGTCATCGCGCTTATACCACGGAGCGGTGAACTGTCCGGCGTTCACCTTCATATCGCGATAAGAAAGCAAGGCGTCACGGCAGGCGCGTTATCGCGTTGATAGCACGGAGCGGTCAACGGTCCGGCGTTCACCTTCATATTGCGATAAGAAAGCGAGGTGTCACGGTAGCCGCGTCATCGCGCTGGTAGCACGGAGCGATCGACGGTCCGGCGTTCACTTTCATATTGCGATAAGAAAGAGAGGCGTCACGGCAGGCGCGTCATCGCGCTGATAGCACGGAGCGGTCGACGGTCCGCCGTTCACCTTCATATTGCGATAAGAAAGCGAGGCGTCACGGCAGGCGCGTCATCGCGCTTATACCACGGAGCGGTGAACTGTCCGGCGTTCACCTTCATATCGCGATAAGAAAGCAAGGCGTCACGGCAGGCGCGTTATCGCGTTGATAGCACGGAGCGGTCAACGGTCCGGCGTTCACCTTCATATTGCGATAAGAAAGCGAGGTGTCACGGTAGCCGCGTCATTGCGCTGGTAGCACGGAGCGATCGACGGTCCGGCGTTCACTTTCATATTGCGATAAGAAAGAGAGGCGTCACGGCAGGCGCGTCATCGCGCTGATAGCACGGAGCGGTCGACGGTCCGCCGTTCACCTTCATATTGCGATAAGAAAGCGAGGCGTCACGGCAGGCGCGTCACCGCGCTGATAGCACGGAGCGGTCAACGGTCCGCCGTTCACCTTCATATTGCGATAAGAAAGCGAGGCGTCACGGCAGGCGCGTCATCGCACTTATACCACGGAGCGGTGAACTGTCCGGCGTTCACCTTCATATCGCGATAAGAAAGCAAGGCGTCACGGCAGGCGCGTTATCGCGTTGATAGCACGGAGCGGTCAACGGTCCGGCGTTCACCTTCATATTGCGATAAGAAAGCGAGGTGTCACGGTAGCCGCGTCATCGCGCTGGTAGCACGGAGCGATCGACGGTCCGGCGTTCACTTTCATATTGCGATAAGAAAGAGAGGCGTCACGGCAGGCGCGTCATCGCGCTTATACCACGGAGCGGTGAACTGTCCGGCGTTCACCATCATATCGCGATAAGAAAGCAAGGCGTCACGGCAGGCGCGTTATCGCGTTGATAGCACGGAGCGGTCAACGGTCCGGCGTTCACCTTCATATTGCGATAAGAAAGCGAATCGTTACGCCAACCGCGTCATCGCGCTGGTAGCACGGAGCGATCGACGGTCCGGCGTTCACTTTCATATTGCGATAAGAAAGAGAGGCGTCACGGCAGCCGCGTCATCGCGCTTATACCACGGAGCGGTGAACTGTCCGGCGTTCACCTTCATATCGCGATAAGAAAGCAAGGCGTCACGGCAGGCGCGTTATCGCGTTGATAGCACGGAGCGGTGAACGGTCCGGCGTTCACCTTCATATCGCGATAAGATAGCGAATCGTTACGCCAACCGCGTCATCGCGCTGGTAGCACGGAGCGATCGACGGTCCGGCGTTCACTTTCATATTGCGATAAGAAAGAGAGGCGTCACGGCAGGCGCGTCATCGCGCTGATAGCACGCAGCGGTCGACGGTCCGCCGTTCACCTTCATATTGCGATAAGAAAGCGAGGCGTCACGGCAGGCGCGTCACCGCGCTGATAGCACGGAGCGGTCAACGGTCCGCCGTTCACCTTCATATTGCGATAAGAAAGCGAGGCGTCACGGCAGGCGCGTCATCGCGCTTATACCACGGAGCGGTGAACTGTCCGGCGTTCACCTTCATATCGCGATAAGAAAGCAAGGCGTCACGGCAGGCGCGTTATCGCGTTGATAGCACGGAGCGGTCAACGGTCCGGCGTTCACCTTCATATTGCGATAAGAAAGCGAGGTGTCACGGTAGCCGCGTCATCGCGCTGGTAGCACGGAGCGATCGACGGTCCGGCGTTCACTTTCATATTGCGATAAGAAAGAGAGGCGTCACGGCAGGCGCGTCATCGCGCTTATACCACGGAGCGGTGAACTGTCCGGCGTTCACCTTCATATCGCGATAAGAAAGCAAGGCGTCACGGCAGGCGCGTTATCGCGTTGATAGCACGGAGCGGTCAACGGTCCGGCGTTCACCTTCATATTGCGATAAGAAAGCGAATCGTTACGCCAACCGCGTCATCGCGCTGGTAGCACGGAGCGATCGACGGTCCGGCGTTCACTTTCATATTGCGATAAGAAAGAGAGGCGTCACGGCAGGCGCGTCATCACGCTTATACCACGGAGCGGTGAACTGTCCGGGTTCACCTTCATATCGCGATAAGAAAGCAAGGCGTCACGGCAGGCGCGTTATCGCGTTGATAGCACGGAGCGGTGAACGGTCCGGCGTTCACCTTCATATCGCGATAAGATAGCGAATCGTTACGCCAACCGCGTCATCGCGCTGGTAGCACGGAGCGATCGACGGTCCGGCGTTCACTTTCATATTGCGATAAGAAAGAGAGGCGTCACGGCAGGCGCGTCATCGCGCTGATAGCACGGAGCGGTCGACGGTCCGCCGTTCACCTTCATATTGCGATAAGAAAGCGAGGCGTCACGGCAGGCGCGTCACCGCGCTGATAGCACGGAGCGGTCAACGGTCCGCCGTTCACCTTCATATTGCGATAAGAAAGCGAGGCGTCACGGCAGGCGCGTCATCGCGCTTATACCACGGAGCGGTGAACTGTCCGGCGTTCACCTTCATATCGCGATAAGAAAGCAAGGCGTCACGGCAGGCGCGTTATCGCGTTGATAGCACGGAGCGGTCAACGGTCCGGCGTTCACCTTCATATTGCGATAAGAAAGCGAGGTGTCACGGTAGCCGCGTCATCGCGCTGGTAGCACGGAGCGATCGACGGTCCGGCGTTCACTTTCATATTGCGATAAGAAAGAGAGGCGTCACGGCAGGCGCGTCATCGCGCTTATACCACGGAGCGGTGAACTGTCCGGCGTTCACCTTCATATCGCGATAAGAAAGCAAGGCGTCACGGCAGGCGCGTTATCGCGTTGATAGCACGGAGCGGTCAACGGTCCGGCGTTCACCTTCATATTGCGATAAGAAAGCGAGGTGTCACGGTAGCCGCGTCATCGCGCTGGTAGCACGGAGCGATCGACGGTCCGGCGTTCACTTTCATATTGCGATAAGAAAGAGAGGCGTCACGGCAGGCGCGTCATCGCGCTGATAGCACGGAGCGGTCGACGGTCCGCCGTTCACCTTCATATTGCGATAAGAAAGCGAGGCGTCACGGCAGGCGCGTCATCGCGCTTATACCACGGAGCGGTGAACTGTCCGGCGTTCACCTTCATATCGCGATAAGAAAGCAAGGCGTCACGGCAGGCGCGTTATCGCGTTGATAGCACGGAGCGGTCAACGGTCCGGCGTTCACCTTCATATTGCGATAAGAAAGCGAGGTGTCACGGTAGCCGCGTCATCGCGCTGGTAGCACGGAGCGGTCAACGGTCCGGCGTTCACCTTCACATTGCCGGCGGGTGTACGTGCCGGCGTCTGCAGCAGTAACTGTTTTAAAGCAAAAGCCTAAAACAAATTGCATCTTGCACGCACGTTCGTCGACGCTTTATTTTGGTTAGTTACTTCAAATCTTTTTACGCGTGCGCCGTGTGCGGTGGTGCGAGCGTAGAGTCTTGAATCACTGCACACGAAAAATCCAGGGAACCCTAGCCATAAACAGCTTCGCTGTAATATAAACACGAGCATAACTAAACTGAAAAAAAGGTACTGCATGGAAGACGTCATTTATAATTTCCTGTTTTGCTTTCTTCCGGAGGGACGCATTTAAGAGGTGCTCGGCGTTTTGAGCATGAAATCAATCAACGTAGCTTCGTGACTTCAATAAATAAGGCAGGTGAATTACCATACCCAAGACATTGTGAAACGCTGATGGCTATCTGCCACAGACAAATTTGTAGTCATAATCCCAAAAGAAAGACAAATTAATAATATTAATCTTCGCACATTCGGTTTCTTTGTCCATAAGGTGCCCCTATTAATATTAAAGCATGAAAAGTTTTTTAACGCCTCCCCATGCAATAGCAAAACTGGTCCGTCCGTCTGTAGGTCCAAGCATTTGCCGTTAAATTTAGCTGGGGAATTGATATCACGAGACCTATACACGAATTCAGTTTCTCAGCTAAATTTATCGACAACATTGACGTCACGTAACCCATACGCCAATTTAGTTTCCCCGCAGTATTTGGCGGGGAAATGAGGTAACGTGACGTCACGTATACATCTTGGGAAAATGGGCGGTACCTGACCGTGAATTCTCCGCTACATTTAGTGGAAAAGTTCACGTCTTGTGGCCAGTACATCAGTTCAGTTTCCCCGCTAAATTTAGGAGAAATTTGCGACACATGCCCTATACACCAATTCAGTTACTCACTAAATTTAGCGGGAAATTTGAAGTGTTGTGACCTAGGCACCAAACGAGTTTTCCCGCGAAATTTAGCGGGGGAAATAGACCACGTGACCTGACGTCACGTGACCTATACAGCTATTTAGTTTCTCCGCTCAATTTAGCGGGCAAAGTGTAAGTCACTTGACACACCAATTTCCTATAATGCATTTTATGCACTATAGTCCTTCAAAAGTAAAGGTCGCAGCCAATTTTTTTTTTTTCAGTTCGACATGATATGAATTTTAGCGATATGAGACGTTAGATATACTTTATTTTGAAGGAGTG
The DNA here is from genome assembly GCF_016920785.2 of Ixodes scapularis. NCBI lineage: Eukaryota > Metazoa > Arthropoda > Arachnida > Ixodida > Ixodidae > Ixodes > Ixodes scapularis. The sequence continues at coordinate 125,731,447 of NW_024609846.1, forward strand.
TTTCTGATTTTATATATAAATTATTAAACGAATGTGTCATGTTTTAATTCTTCTACAAGTATTAAATTTCAAGGACAGAAGGGAACCTGTCGTTCGACAAATGCTTATCAAGACACTTCCGATAATTATTTTAGTTTCCAACTTCAATTTTTCCGACAGAAATAACTACTTTTATTAATATTAACTTTGTTAATCTATAACTTGAGAGGAATTTGTGTTTACTGATATGTAATACATAATCTTTAAATAAAATAAGTTTTCCAATAAGTTATATCATAGGTAAAGATATCTGAAGTTATGATTAATTCTGAAGGGCACGGAATATCTATTTGTAATTAAAATAAAGCGCAGCTTCAAATAGGGGCAATCAAACATTTTTTTCGACCGCAAATTGCCATTTTCTTCCCAATCTTAAATCTTAGGACTCATTTCACCAATTTCACAAGGATACTTGAGTCGTAGTAACTTAACGTTGCAGTTAGCCAGAGCACTCAATTATGGTGTGCACCAAACGTTGTAGACAAGATAAACACCCAAAATAATTACCTGATTTTTTAATTAAAATTGTTATTGCATCTTGATTTATACCCCCTCCCCCCCCCCCCCCCCCCCCCTCTTTGGAAGGAAGAAATTTTCTAATGCAAACGTTTAACGAAACGTGGTCTGACTTAGGATTAGCCTTTACTCTAGAGTAGGGGTGGCCAGGGTGACATGGGGTTAGAGTCGCAGACAAATCTACAAAAGTCCAGAGAGCCATAGGAAGAAAGACAAAGAGGGGGGAGGGTACTTATAACAAGAAACAATACGAAGGGAACATTTTTTTAAATAGGCGACACGTATAATTGGCGACTAAAACCGATAACATCAGACAGCAGAACGTTTCTTCAACTGCTAAGCACAAATGAATGCATGATTCGCTAGCCAAAAACTGCCCCTGACACCGGTTATGCGTTCAAATTTCAAAATATTTCTAGAACAATAAAGAAAACAGGGTCACTTGAAAGAGGTATGTCTCAAAAAACAGCCCAGATGTATGTACGTAGCCTAGCACAAAGCTGCCAAGACTGCGAGCCTTTTTTAAAATTCTAGAACTCTTTTTTATCTTAGGGATGCAGGAGGGGAAAGAATGCATGCTTACCAGAGAGTATCGAGCCACACTTGGACCAGCGAAAAGCCGCATGCGGCTCACGAGTCGCAGTTTGGCCACCCCTAATCTACAACGTTCTTGAAAGGTGTAGTTTCCTGGCAGTCTGATTTCGTTTGAAAAAATTATCATCTATAGCCGTAAGGAAATAAATAATATGCTGCGGTGCGTCCAACAGTGCCAGCGCCAGCGCCGCGTTGCGCTGCGTGTGCCAGGAAAGCACCTTGGCGGCTTTAGGCAGACCTGTGGCCGTCATCGGGCGCCCACAGTACATACTTATTTCGGGATTATGGAACCATCTTTTGATGAAAAACCGAACTATTTCAAATTACTGCTCTCTATTGTTTTCTGTGCAGGGTCTTCGCAGGGTCTTTGTGTAGGGAATTTGCAGGGTCGTTGCGGCTTCATGAAATTTGTCAACCATTTCGTCGTTTACCCTGAGACTGTTTTTTTTTTTTTGAAAAGCAGAAGTAACAGAAAAAACAGACAGACCTGTCTGTTTTTTCTGTTACTTCTGCTCTTCAAAAAAAAAACCAGTCTCAGGGTAAACGACGAAATGGTTGACTTCCACCAGCTAGCCTGTACTTTGACTCTTTTCTCATGAAATTTGTATGGGAGTGATTTCGGGCGATGTTTTCATATTTCTGCGCGCATAGCCCAGCAAGCAACGCTTTGTCACGGACTTTTAGAAGATTCGTGGTTATTCCTGCTCGGGACGTGTCTTAAGACTTCCAGTTTGAAACGGGACTTTCGCCACTTCTGCTCCTGTAATTTGTGACATTTCTAGTGGAGGTGCGGGGTACAGCAGCCCATGAGCTGTAGCTTGTGATATTGTTGAAAAAAACATCCATTTCAAGCTGATACAGCCAACATTTCCTTTGTAAGGTGGTACCGATTTTTCAAAGATATCAGGTAACTTTAATTGCTGCTTTGAATCTTGCATATGAATGACATATTCTGCACTTTTATGTTACTTATTTATTGAAACAACTGGGGTACAGATTTGTACCATTAATCTTTCATAGGGTTCATGAAGTTGGTGCATATGCAAGTAAGTGGTACACTACATAATGCAAGTTCAGTGGTGTCATAAATAAAAAGAGTTATGTTGAATGCACTGAAACGAAAGCTTGACGGTCATCGTAGAGCAGCACTATAAATCGTCCTGCCAAGCAGAAAATTGAGCGCTAGGAGTAAGAAGAACCAACAAAAACGAACACCAGCTATAAATCTGTCATCTGTCAAAACCGTATACAAATATTCTGAATGCTCGCCACAGCATTCACGAGATGGCATCACACTTCAAAGTGGTACAACCTTCTACCATAGCCGCGACATGGTCGTTTAAAAACAAGTTTGCAAGTAGTAGATATATGTGCTGCTTTCCCAAAAGGGTAAAAAAACTGAAACTTTGTAAAACTGAGCTTCATTTGTCTAGCGATACTGCATAGCGGTATGCTAATCTGACTTGGATTACTTCTTGGTTCCGGGGCGTACAGACTAAAGAAAAGGGCTACACATTTTATAGATTACAATTATACGGATATCATTAATGCATTTATTACATTTCAATGTACCTAAATAACTCTTTCAGTATATGAACGTGTGAACATCTGGACTTTAGCATTATTATAAGATTGCCCTAAAGCAGTAATCCAGTCGACGTGTTTTTTAAAGATCCATTTCATGGTCCCAATACACGTGTTATAGTTTATAGCACATTCATTTCTACTGTTCTAGCAATGCATTTCCAAGACGACTAACATCACCTCTTTATATCTTTATTTTAGTACGGGCAAGGTTTAGATAACTAGCAAGTAATTACCATACTTGACTGGTACACCTCTAACGACAAAACTTGCCCTGGCGCAACTGCCCTTGATTATGCGAACCTTACAACTCGTGATGTGAATTTTCGATTGGAACCTGCCACACGTTTAAAAAAAATAAAAGCTCATGACGCGACGTACCTAGCTGAAAATAAAATTAAAACTAAGCTTGGCGAATCATCGACATCCTGCTGCTCCAGTTCATTCCCGTGACTGTGACTGGTTTTACTATGGGTCTCGTGTTTTACGCACGTTCACCGACATATCTTGAATAAAGCTGCGAAGACTTCATTTTTACGCCCGATACGAAAATTCTTTCCCCTTTATGTTTTTTAAGCTTTGCTCCCCTCTTGGTATTCATAATGGGACAAGCGCCGTCTACGAGTCGGTTATATAAGCGGCCTCAGGACGGATCCTACTCAGCAGTCGCACCTTCGTAGGCTCGCATCCTTCACCATGACCGCAGTAAGTTAAAGTTTAGCGCTATCAGGAAGCAAGATTTGCGGCCTTTAGTTTTGGAATAAAATTTACTTAAGAAAAAAAATTAGCTTGACTTCAAGTGAAACATCCAACTGCCTTGAAATTGCAGCGTTATGATGAAGGCTTTGCAGACATTAACATAGATGTGGTTAGAACTTTTTGTATTTATACTAAACGATCGCAAGCAACAAAAAGGGAAGACACGTGCCTTTATTCGCTTGCGAAGAGCTTATACTAAACTACTCACTCATATCTTCGATCAATGTGTCCTTGTTCGTACTAACCGATATTTAGTACATTTGTGACAGGGGCGCTGGAAAAAAAGTTGCAGGCCTGCAGCATGACGAGTCCCAGAGCGCCGCTGGGACTCAAGCTTTCTCTGCTGAATAGTACATATATGCGTGTGTGCTGTGCATGTGCTGGAAGGTTCTCACTCTTTCTTTATTTTATATTGCTTATTTTATATTCCGTGTTTGTAAGGAGTATTTTAGTAGTGGTAAAGATACGCAATTACCTGGATCAACTACGTAACCACCTTCTCTAGCTTTGGGCATTACCTTTACATCATTTTTCTCTTTTCGCGTCACTACTGAACGAGTTATTTAGGAGTAATTAGTTTTTACAGATAATTTAAATCCCTTATTTAATTTAAACAACCATTCGGATTAACTTTTTTTATTACCCATTTATAATCTGCACATTATTTTAGAGGATCCAAAAGTGCTTCAGCGACTTTCACGGGGCTCTCGAAAAAAAAATCGGGGTTGCTTAGCTCGGCTATGCCAGGATATACGTAGAGTAAGCTTATGCGCCCAAAATGAGAGGCGTTATCAAGCGGCTCCGGTGCAGAGTCAGACTTGGCTACTGCGCAACGGAGACGCACAGCTGAGCACGCGGCGGCGCCAGTGCGTCTGCCGCGGCTATGATGTGACTCCTCTGGAATGGGCAGACTGGCGAGGCGGGCGCGGCGGCGCGAAGCGCACGGCGGAGGCGAAGCGTGGCTCTCATAATGGCCGTGCTCATTACGCGAGCCGTGGTATTATGCGGAGCGCGCGGCGCACGGCGCCGCGCGCTCCGCAAAATGACCACGGCTCGCATAATGAGCACGGCTCGCATAATGAGCACGGCTAATTATGAGAGTCCCGCGAAGCTGCTCAAGCTCAGCCAGTGTAGCTAACGCTGCAAAATTAAGTACTTTTGTTAAACTACTTAATTAATTATTGAAAAAAATACCTGCCAAGTTTCAGCCGCTCCAAGCAAACAAATGTTTCGAATTCAGAAAGCCTGATCTTGAATAATTAGAAAGGCGTGGCAACCAAATCCTATCTAACTGTATAGACATTTTATAGAAAAGACAGAAAAACCTTTTCCTTAGATGCCGCAAACGAACTGCCTGAAAATTCATCATGTTGCCACTAAAAAGGCAAATCGAAAGTGTTTTCTCCATCCGGAGATAAATCTCTAAATTACCCCTGCGACAAATGCAATTCCTTTATTGGTACTTGGCACATTAAGTATTTTCGTATTTCGAGCTCATATTATCTTGAACTCATCTGCCTATTTAATAATTCCTTGTTCCCAAAAAGGTCTTTTTTCTTTTGTGTGAACACTTAATGTACTTTTTAAAGTAAACATTAAATGAACACGCTAATTAAAATTGTATTAATAAAGAGTACGAGGTAATTAGTGGTCTACATTTTCGACCTTCGTGCATGCCTTCTTCTAGCCCTGGCCAGCAGTGCCATCCTTAGCCACGGCGCCGGCCTTTCCGGTGAGGGCTATTCCGGCCTTGGCTACTCTGGACTGGGCTGTGGTTCCTTCGGCTACGGTTATGATCTCGGCTATGGCCAAGCCGTGGGTTTGGGTAACGGCTTTGGCTACTGGGGTCTGACCGGATGCACCGTCGCTGCCCCAGCCGTAAGCCGTACCGTGTCCACCTACTACGCTGCTCCGGCCGTTGCCACCTGCCACGCTGCTCCAGTTGTCGCCACCTACCAAGCAGCTCCAGTTGTCACCTACCACGCTGCGCCAGCCTTGACTAGGCTGCTTTCGATTTGGGCTATCCGGCTTTCGCTACTTACGCCGCTGCCCCAGTCGCCACCTACGCCGCTGCCTCAGCTGTCACCTGGGTCACTAACTACCAGCCAGCTGTCGCCTGCGTCGTTACCTACCAGGCTGCTCCAGCTGTCGCTACCTATGCCGCTGCTCCAGTTGCCACCTATCAGGGTGTCCACCATCCAGGCTGCTCCAGCTGTGACCAGCTACCAGACACACCATATCCCAGCTGACGCCAGCGTTGCCCAAGCTCCAGCTGTGCCCAGCGACCAGACCATCCCCGCTGCCCCAGCCGTCACCAGTTACGCCCACGCTGCTCCAGTGTATGGATACGGCGTTGGATCTCTTGACTACGGTGTCGGCAACTACGGCTACGGACACGATCTTAGAAAATACGGACTAAACTACGTTACGGCCTCAGCATATATATGGCGACTACAGCACACTCCTCCGCAAGAAGTGTAAGTACATGCTTGTCCGGATATTCTTTCGAATTCTGTCAGGGCAAACAGCTTCAAGGGGCCACAAAACGAAGTTTGGGTTTGGAAAAATAAATTTCGATTGGGATTTTACTAATCGCATATCGTCTAGTAGGCCAAAAGAAAGGAGATAGAAAGTCAAAAGGCTGATTTTTGGCACGAAAATTTGAAAACATACCGAACTATTTCGTACCTCCTTCCCTTCAAAAGCTCTCTGTCTTTTCAATCTGTACATTCGCGGCCCCAACGACGTCACACGACACCCGACCTCACTTATTCCCTTCACCCCATAGCCGACAGTGCGGTGGGAGCTACGTGCTTGGCGGACCAATCAGCCGCCTCGTTTTCATCACATGACCCCATTCTCTGCGTGTGGGTATGCGCGGAGGAGCGTGACAACGTGGCAAAAGTGTGGCTTGCCCGACTAGCACGTAGCCTCCACAGCACTGTCAACTTAGGGGTCAACGGGGTGGGAAAGCAACCTTTGTCTGAATTTTGAGCGACGGGCTAATCTTCTGGGTGGAGAATGGCGGCGTCCGGGTACATAAAGGAGGGTCCGAGCAAGCGAGGAGTTCCTCCTTTCCCTCTTCTTTAACTGTTTGGTGCGCTACGCGATTTGTAGGTGGAGGAGAAAAGCTCAGAAAGAAACAGTTTTAAAATCGTTTCATTGGCCCTTTAAATCCCAGTATATGCAAAATGTTATCAGGTCATCCATTTTTGCAGTTGTGCTGTACGCCGCTGTATTTCTTTTTTTTTTTGTTTCAGAAATCCTTATTCGAAGTTAAGCACAAGAAGTCGCCTGGATGCTGGGTTATCCTGCCAACCAGCAGACACAATAAACATTTTTCGAAAAAAAAAAAGAAAAAGAAAACATTTCTTTCTCGGGAGGACTTGGTTTTTAGTCCCAACTTACCTTAAAAACCATTTGCCTGAAGAAAGTCTACGTTTGTGGTTTGTGGCGCTGTGGAGCCCGGAGACAGTGAGACGGTATTGAGTGTTTATTGCCCAAACCCTGGGCAAACGGGCAGCGCCGCTGCTTGAAGGCTCTTCAAGCTTTGATATTTGTTTATTGAAAATCACTCTGCTTCTTTCTGTCCCAGTTATCTCCCATGTCTTGTTATTGCCATTACAAATTTAAGCAATAAACAAGGTCAAAATGTTCATCACACCATTGTGTCAGAACAACGCAATAGTGCGCCGTTTTGCCTTTGCTATATAGTAGCCTATTCATATGTTACAATCTCAGCCTTGTAACTTAGTTGTAAAGCAGGTATCAAACTAGGGTGCCCTTCGCTGATTTACAATTACTAAATGCACAAATATTAGTAGAACTCCTCAGTGTTTATGTGGGAGCATTTATTTTCTCAATCTACAGTGTCTCAAACTTACCAATCCATTATTTGCCTGGTTCATTGGATAATACGTAGAATTATAAAGCAAAATGACGCATTGTTTGTAAGAAAAGTAAAGCTGACTTTATTTTCATTTGTTTTTGTTTTTTTTGTTTGCTGTAAAAACACTTAACTTAGGCATAGCACGTAGCAAAGTATATAGTTATATAAAAGTTGTAACTGAGCTTTCGAGAGGTTCCATGCGAAGTTCTTTAATAGACATCAAATGTTTCCCAGTGAGTTACGGCATATCACCTCGTTCGATTCCGGATATAGATGGCGCATTTCTCTTCAAGCACCGACTGGAACGCACACCAAGGTAGAGGTGGCCAGAATGATAGACAGGAAGTTTGAAAGTCGGGCTCTCTGACGCAGGTATAACGTGTGGTTCTGAAGAAATTAAACCTTATACGCCTTTTGCGCAAGATCGCTCTGGATGTTAGCACCGGTGAGAAAGCAGTAGTAGTATCGCCGTAGTGTGCTCGAATTCCCGTATGTGTTCCGGATCGATAGAACTTTTAGCATGACATTTTTGGAATTCCCTAGCTTTGTTAGGAAGTTGGAATGTCTGAGAGTCGAAGCAAAAGCGATGCGTCGCGTGTGGGACCTAGGGGAAGTTGTCTCATCCCTAGGTCACCGTATAATCACAGCAACGTTTAGCGAGGAGGTCAAATATTTGACGTATTGACAGTTCTCAAGATTTTTATATAGATATCCTTTCACTGCTATAGCATTCGATCTCAGTGTTTTTGTTTTTTGTTTTTTGTTTTTGTTTTTATGAGTGAAAAGTTGTTGCTTTCTTGTGACCTGCACGCAAACATAGACAAAGGGTTCGAATTTCCAACCAATCAATATGAAAGAAAGTAATTACTGACGTTCCTAAAACAGTTCGTTTATCCCCTTGAAACTCACAAGACCGTTACCAAGCATTCAAAATGTTTACTGGTCAGGGCACAAATTACTGGATCCAATGTCCCTTAGAAAATAGTATTAGTAGGCTTATGATTTTGACGATCGGTATAAACAGTCCGCACTAACCTTCAAAGAAACTCCTCCTAGATGAGTGTCTCGTCCATCATTCTAACATATTCTAGAGCATATAAGAAATGCAGCCATGATCTTTAGAAGTCCAGAAATAGCACCACACATATCAACAAAAATGAACTGCAGATTTTTCACTTTCATAGCATTTATTGCAGCCAAAAGATTTTTCATGAATAATCCATGGAATCCATCGGTCGATTATCGACCTGTCCTAATTACCCGGACTTACGAACTTGCATTTATGTTCGTCCTTTGCCCGAATTCGGAGCAGTCTTGTAGCAAAATGTTCACTAACATTCATTTCAGTCTCTTTAATAGACTTATTTATTTATTTATTTATACATACTGCAGGCCAGAAATGGCCCAAGCATGAAGGGAATCACACAGGTGAAAATACTTTCATTATAAATACAAAAGCTGCTATAACTGATCACGCCATATGATTCAGACACTTTCCGCGCATGAGCGGACCTTGGCATAAAGACACACATTTACATTTTACATCAACACTGCACGTAACACACGCACATCAGTTATCAGAGATAACTATCTAGCGCGGCTGGAAAGTTGCTTTCAAAAAGACATCACTCGGAAGATTGTTCAAGTTTAATATAGAACACACAAAAAAAAATTTTTTCCAAGGTGTTAGTTTGGGCAAATATGGGAGTTAAAAAAAAACTTAAGACGATGTTGGGTAGGTCTGCAATCAGAGTATTTTTTGGGAAGGGGAAGAGAGACAGACCCAGCTTTTAGTGCAAAATAAGAAATAAAAACTTCAATCTCGCTACCTTTCTGCGAGCCGCTAATAGTTCGATATTGTTCACCCGCATAAGTGACGTGGGCGAGTCAAATCTGTCGCACTTCTTAAAAATAAAACGCACAGGATTCCTTTGTAAATTTTCTAAGATGTCAACGTCAGTGGCTGTGCGCAAGTCTCAGATTATGCTTGCTTATTCTTGTTTGGGACTGACTAATGAATTGTATGCCAATAATATGACATCATGGACGGTACTCCTAAGTTTGCGGCGAAGGAAGCCAAACTTTCGTTATGCCTTCGAACAAATGTTTTGAATATGACTTGTCCATTTTTAATTTTTTGTAATTGTTTCTCTGAGGTATTCGAACTCCTCAACTTTTAGGATATTTGTAGTGTCAATAGTATGAGTACACTGGAAAGACTTCTTTTTATTTGTTACTCGGAGAAATACCGTCTTGTTTGAGTTTAGCTTCATGTCTCAAATACTGCACCAGTTTAAAATTCCGGCTAGACATACGTTCAGAGCCTCCTGATCTTTCTGGGACGAAATTTCCTGAAAAAGAGCACAATCATCCGCAAATAACCGTATGTTGACGGGCTCCTTTACTACAGCTATGACGTCATTTACATATTAAAACAAAAGTGGAACGAGAACGCTTCACTGCGGTACCCCGAAGTCAACAGGTAGGGCCTCTGAGTGTGTACCATTTACGTCAACGTACTGCGTCCGGTTGGATAAGTAAGCTCTAATCAATTGAACCAGTTTTGAAGGAAGGCCGATTTGTTCTAGTTTGAAAATCAATTTATGACGAGGTACCCTACCGAACGCCTTACTGATATCCAGAAATTCAACGTCAACCTGTCCTGCCCCGTCAATAATTGAACTAACAGTTTGAATAGTTGTTACCAACTGAGTCACGGTTGATAACCTTCTTCTAAAACCATGCTAAAATTCTGTGATAACGTGATGATCTTTCAAAAATTGGTTAATATAACTTACAACGACATGCTCCATTACTTTACATGAGACAGATGTGAGCAATATATAGGACAATAATTTGAAACACACAATCAATCCCCCTTCTTAAAGATTGGGACCACACGCTCTGAACGCCAGTCTATGGGAAGGCAATTGTTAGAAAGCAAATTTCGTAATATTAAAATGAAAAACCGTGATAATGACTCAGCATAGCGGATAAGGAAGGCATTTGGTTTTTTATCAAGACCACTGGATGATTTTGGCTTTAGATTCAATACCATGTTAAAAAACACCCTTAGTGTGTATAAAATCTTCGTCTAGAAAACCACGAAAATCAGTAGAAACCGATATTTTATCAAACTGGGAGAACACTAACAGCAAATACTGATTGAAAGATTGCGTAATGTCGGTATCTTTCACGATTAAAGCGTCATCTATCTTAAGTTGCTGAACCGATCTTTTAGTATTGGAAAGGTATCGAAAAAAATTTTGAGGTTCACTTCTTATAAAACTGGATAGTGTATTCGAAAAAGAGAAGTCAATAGCTTTGCAGACCTCAGATGCAAGCCTTTCCCCTGCTTTTTCAGTGTGGACATTGTCACGAGATTTCCCTCTTTTTAATATTTTAAAACTTGTTTCAAAAATGTGCCGCACTTAGAAGGGCAAACGCTAATCCCCCTCGAGCAACCGGAGAGACGGAGTGAAGGTATGTGAGAACACTCCACAAAAGTAGAGCGCTCTAATGATATCTTGTCACGTGCCTCTCTCCAACAAGCATATTGGCACATTGGGACTATAGCCGTCGCCGTTCGCCAAATTGTGGTGAAACGGAGTATATATAGTGGCTCTAGCGCAAATTACGCGATGCCTTGATGCTTTAGGCAGGCACTCTGTATTCGACAAGGGTGTTAGGTCAGCAATCACTGCCTATTGGACTCGGCACTGCCTTAGCACAGTGTATATTGGACTCGGGTGCTGCCTTAGCGTTCGATGTGTACTGGAGTTTATTCATGTCCTTTACGCTGAAAAAATAGAGTGACCGCCACTGATGCTTGATAAGGTTCTGCGGAGGGTCTATGTGGAGCGCAAGTTCTTCTGCTTCTTTAGTAGGGGGTTGTGGTGACGTCAGAACGTCGAGCTCTGATTGGTTCTGAATGAAGGATAGTGGGTATGCCTCAAGGCAGATTGCTTTGAGGTCTACCCCATATCCTTTAAATCAAAGCCAATCAAAGCTCGGCGTCGTTCTGATTCAGCGCAGCTCCTGCGCAAAAAGCAGACCACTTGCTCTCCTCATGGACATATGTATGTAAAATGATCGACCTGCTATATGAGAATGCTAACACCCAGCATCACATATTGTTAAACAGTTTAAACTAGATGCTCAGAGGTGTGCTCTTACTTGTAATGAAAATATTACAGGAAGAATAATTTTTTATGAGTATATTATTTGTTTTCAGTAGCCGCGCCTGTTTTATGCTCATTATGTTCAGTGTGCTATAATGTTATTCATTTGCATGCATAGTTTTAAATATCCTCCCTTTAATGCCTTCAAGGGCCCTGGAGGAAATAGATAAATAAAGAATATTATCACATCACTCGAGCTTATTTTAGTATACATCAGGTGTTCCGAATAAGGAGAAGGAGTGCAGCTGCCATGCAACAAATCTGCATACACCGACAGTCTGGTTTGTCCCATTTATCCATTTTGGGGGGACAGAGATGCGACAGTCCTCAAAAGCTCCCCCGCACGCAGTGAACACGATTCTGGATGGTGTTGACTCTGAAGGATAAAAGGCTGAAGTGTAAATATAAGTATTTGGTTAGTACATCGAATAAGCTTATTTTCACTTGATTGCATGAATATTGATTTTTCATCAAGCGGTTCCATAACAAGTACTTTCTGCGACAGTCTTGTGTCAGGCGTTCAGTTATCGCGCCTGTGCTCTTTGTTATCAGATAAGGCTCCAGCTCCGTTCACATCGGTGATCAATTTGGTCGAGGGGCGACTTTGACCGACCCCGTGGTCTTGATGGCACGCACCAGACGACTGGAGAACATACGTCATGTGCCGCTACTAAAATGCAATGCGCTGAAGCTGCAGGGCGAACTGGAATGCCATAGTTAGAAAAAATAGCTCGCCTCAAATCACTTCACATTGTAATCTGCAAATTTTGCTGATAGGTTTCTGCGCCCATGTAGCAAGTTGGGGCATATGTGTTTTTGTGGATGTGCCTTTTGCTGTATACCGTTGGCTTGATTGTTGGTGACAATATGTTCTATTTTTTTGCAGTTCAAGCCGCAATGGCACTACCAGTCCGCGTTGGCGATTTCTTCTGTATGCTCTGACCACTGCAAATGTGTAAATTCAGTGTCAAAGTTGAAATTGGGTGATGCTTATTTTCAAGATTTTGAGAACAAGAAATCACTATATCATTTCAAGCCACCCAGCGGCATTCTCCTCCAAAGTTTGGAATCGTGTTAATCGTGGAGTGGACAGAGATATAATTGGTGTCGGCAAATTATGATTGCCCTTGGTAGACAAGCGACAAAAGATTGACTGTCATTGCATTGTCACTGACTTGCTTTGTCGAGTGCAGAAGCACGTGTCGTGGTTCCCTCTGGTTGCCATCTGCACTCCTTTGCTGCGGACCGTGATCAATGTGTGGTCGCTGGCTTTCCTTTGTTGTAGATTCTCAGATTCCTGTCGATTGCGCTAAGTCAGCGGCGGCCGGTGCTTACGTTTTAAAGGTTTATGATTTGACACCGATCTAGTACGAACCAATTTATTACGTTTAGGCATTAGCTTAGAGTTTTCGAATTGAATATTATATCTCAAGTGATTCATGTTCGACCCGTGTCACGCATTCAGTCGTATAAGTGTTATTTCCGAAAGGCAGAAAACCCTTAAGGCAGATCAGAGTTCAGTTCGGTCACGCAGAAAGTGGAATGAGCGACGATGTGTCACGAGATTCTGTAAATATCAAATTATCATCTACTGCTAGACGAGTCGCGAAACCTGCAGAAATCGTGAGACAAGTTTCTAGACAGTCGGAAATCAGTATTCATTGAAATGGCATTTTTTAGACTGTTTTAGGGAAGCATCTTGGCCAGTGCATTATACAACGGCTCACCTCATATCTTTCGTGTGCCTTACACAAACGCATACTTCTGTAACACCCATTCATATAAAAACAACAAGAGTGGACTCTCTATCTGTGCAGTGCAACCATTCACTGGAGGGACCACAGAGCTTCAACGCCCTCGGTCAGCGATTAGGCTTGTTCCCCGAGGCGGATCAAAAGGTTATTTTCATTGTTTTTAATGCACCATATAGCTGCAGTTTCTTGCTTATGATGTGTTCAATGTGCCGCACAAGTTTGGCATGAGGGAATTAAAATACAGTGATGAGCATATATTTTTTATTGGGAGTTCATACATCCACGAAATGCTCTGGTAATCGACATGATATTGCCACGTGTGTCGCGGAGTTGACAACGCACGCGGTTGCAAAATGGATAAACGAGACTCGAACCCTTTTTGGTGCTGTCCTTGCTTCTTGGCTTGTACCAGAGGGGCAGCTCATGAACTATTTAAAGTATAGATGATGTCATCATTGAGCATTTCTCGTACCTGTTCCTGGATGCATCACTTCCCTTTCTTTTAAGGAAACACGGTTTGGCAGTTCACGAAGTGGGTTCGCGGCATCGTCATTGGTAATCCCGTGCACGGTGATGGTCGTCTAGCGAACCCAGGATGACATGGCGAAGCAGTCGTGGAACTCTTCAAGTAGCTCGAGCAGTTATTGTTTCTTCTGTGATGACAGATTCGTATCGACGTCGAGCTCTGGTGGTTTGGTCTTTTCATGTCCGGGTATGTCAGATGCCTCTCCAACTACAAATTCCTCGATCAAGTCGATCAAATCTTTGGTGGGATGTAGCGGTTGCCTTTGGTTAGATGATGTGGCTCGTTCCAGAAGCGTGTAACGAGAACTACGATACGCACGTCCTGATGCGTCAAAAAGCTTCTGACAACGCCGTTTCCTTTTCCTAGTAGCTAGGAGATGCTGCCTTCGCATAGCGCTCCTCCTCAAGTGTCCTCGTTGGTCCGGACAACTACAAAGTCGCTTGGCCGAGGTGGCAGGCTCACACGATGGGCAAAACAATCGGACCGCGCCAGGCAATGATTTTGAATCTTCAGGTGACGGAAAGGGCTTTGTAATCTTCCGCTTGTTTTCACCGAGGTTAATGAGAGCGCAGTATTCGCACAAAAAAAAGTGCATTCCCAATATAATGTTCCTCAAGTAGTCCTGCAACGCAATGAACATCACCGTACAGGTTTCATATAGGTTCTCGATGCGGCAATTAACGCAGCTATGTGAGTTCAATAAATCAGGCATCTTAATTTTTATGCTTAACAGATTGTGAAAAGTTGCCTGCTTTTTGTCACAGACAATTTTTGTAACCAAAATCGTAGAAAAGACACAAATTTATAATTTTAATTTTCTTCTCCTCCGGTCGCTTTATCCATAAAGGGACTTTATGAATATTAAATCATGATATGCTTTTTAACGCTAACCCCAATCCCAAAATTGTGTCTGTGCGTCAGCCCGTCCGCCTGTGCGTTTGCCGCTAAAGTTAGTGGGGAAATTGATATCATGAGACCTATACGCGAATTATATTTCTCAGCTAAATTTAACGCGAAAATCGCTGTCACGTGACATGACATCATGTGACATACAAACCAATTGTTTCCCCGCTAAATTTACAGGAAAAACTGACGTCATGTGATATATATGCACCGATCCGGTTTCCCCGTTAAAGTTTGCGGGAAATGGCGTCACGTGACCTAAAATTGATGGCACCTGACTTATACGTCAATTCACTTTCCTCGCTAAATTTAGCGGGAAAGTTTCTCTCTTGTGGCCGAAACATTAATTCAGTTTCCCCGCTAAATTTAGCGGGAAAATGACGCCTGGCATATCTACCAATTCAGTTACCCGCTAAATTTAGAGAGAAATTTCACGTCTTGTGACCTAGGCACCAATCAAATTTCCCTGCTAAATTTAGTGGGAGAAATTGACGTCACATGACGTGATGTAACGTAACCTTATACACCCATTAAGTTTCCCCGCTACATTTACCGGCAAAAATGTACGTCAGCCGACACACCAATTTAGTGAGACGTGGGTCCTGTCCCCATTCTCTCCGTTCGTCTCCGGTCTTAACGATGTGCAATCCTTCATCAGTTCCCTGTGATGCATTTCTTGCAGTGTACGACTTTGAAAGTAAAAGTGAAGTAAAAGTAAAAGTCGCGGCCATTTTTTTTTGTTTACTTCGACTTGACAAAAACCTGAGCCATAGTTAACGTTAGTCTGCTGCTTTATCTTGAAGAAGCGTTTCTGATTTGAAATTAAACGACTCTCTGATGTTTCACTTGTACAAATATTAGATTCCAAGGACAGAAGGGAACCTGTCGTTCAACAAATGCTCATCAAGACGCTTGCAGTAATTATTTTAGTTTCTAGCTTCGATCGCGTTTCGACAGTAATGTGTACTAGCGTTAATATTAACGTTGTCAATCTATAACGTAAGATGAATTTGTGTGGACTGGCATGTAATATAGAATGTTTAAATTAGACACCAATTCTTATAAGTTATATTGTAGGTACGGACATCTAATGATAAAATTAGGTTCTGAATTACGCGAAATATTAACTTGTAATGATAATAAAGAGCAGCTTAAAAGAGCGGCAATCGAACTCGCTTTTGGACCGTAAGTTGCCATTTTATCTCCCCTCTTAAATTTTACGAGGGCTCGATTTTTCAATTTCACAAGGGTACTTGATTTGTAGTAACTTTACGTTGCAGTGAGCCAGAAAATTGAGCAATTGCGTGCCCCTAAATTTTGTAAACGGGATAAACACCCAAATTTATTGCCTGACTATTTAATTGAAACGTCTATTGTATTTACATTCATAAACTCCCTCCATCTTTGAAGGATGAAATTTGCTAATGCAAACGTTTATTGATAAGTGGTCTGAATTAGGACTAGTCTTTAATCTAAAGCCATCTTTACAGGTGTAGTTTCCAGGCAGTCTTATTTCGTTGCAACATTTCTCCCTAATGCGGTCAGGAAATAATTAAAATGCTGCGTTGCGTCCAACTGCGCCCGCGCTGCGTTGGGCTGAACTTGCCAGAAAAGCCCCGTGGCGGCTAAAAGCAGACATGTGTCGCCATCGGGCGCTCACACTACACACCTATTTCGGAATTATGGAGCCATCTCTTGACGGAGCACCGAACTATAGCAAATGACGGATCTCGTTTCTGTGCAGACGTCACAAAGTACCCGCGGTATTTGCATGACCTTTGCGGTCTCTGAAGTTTTTATGGAAGCTTCTTCGAGGCGATATCCTTCATAAATCTAATCTGACAATAACTGAGACTCTCTAATAAATAAAAAAGGCGCCTTGTTATAACTTTCACGCATCCAAAGTCTTCCTATTTCAAGCTATAATTTCTTACCCCCTTATTGACAAGACATACACAAATTGCTTTAACTATTATTTTTAGAGATATTAATGAGATATTAATGTTTAACAATATAAAATGAAAGACCAATCCTGAATTATAGAAAATAATCGTAAGAAAACTTGCAAATTATAGCTTTGATGTCTCTGGGCAACACCAGGCGAAAATTCGAAAGTGGCCTTATTCCGTAACCTCTATGGATTACTATAAGAAATCAATAATATTTGAGCTTAAGATAGCCTCAAGTAAAACGGTCACCAACCGCAAGATATTAGTCGCCAGAGAAAAACACTTTCCCATATTTTTTCGTCTTTCAGCCGTTCCCGGTCGCCACGTACTTGACGCTAAACTCCTTTTTCTTAAGCTATTTGCATATCTTTTGATTGGATGGAGCTGTACTATCTATCTTGAAGACTGCTGCCAGAGTACTAGATTTTAAACAAAAACATTATAAAACAGTAAAAGCTATTAAACAACCAAAAAGTGTTGCTAGGCCGTTTGCATTTAGGTTGCATTCGTCAACAAAGGTTTAAATTTACCGAGTGGTTTGAAAACAAATTTATTTGCTTGAAACTGAAATAACGCAGACAACTTATGACGGTTCCAATCAAAACGCCCCTGGCACAAAAGGTTCAATAGATCGAGCTCTAAAAGAAGCTGTAGTTTTTGATAGGGTCGCACACACATTCATTTCGAGCTGACACAGACAGCAGTTTCTTCGTAAGGCACGACCAGTTTTTCAAAAATATCCGCCCAGACTATTGCTGCTTTGAATCCAGTATAAAAACAAAAGAAACCAAATGACATATTTTTCACAGTTTTATGTTACCTATTTATTGATGAAAAAGTGGTACATATTTGTACCACTAACTATTTATGCGATTCATGAAAGTGGTGCACATTCGGGAAAGTGGTACATATTGCAAGTTCAACATTGTGATAAATGAAAAAAGTAATGTTGAATGTATAATCGCGTAAAAACAAAAACTCGCATTGCAGAGCACAAAAAAAAATTGTCCTGTCTAGCAGAACATTTTGCGCTAGTCGTCAGTAGAATCATCAAAAACAAACATTGCGATAAATCTGCCGCGTGTCGAAATCGTATACAAATATTCTGGAAGATCGTCACAACTTCAACGATATGGCACCACATTTCAAAATGGTACAATATTATACCATTGCCGCGACACAGTTGCCTGAAGATAGATTCTGAAGTACCACACGCATGCGTCCCTGCCCCGCGAAGGGCTAAAAAAACTGAAACTTTGTAAAACTAAGTTATATTTATCTACCGATACTTCTTATGCTAATCTTACTAGGCTTGCATCTTTCTTCCAGGGAGTACAAACTATAGAAAAGGACTACAGAATTCAGAGATTACCCATCTTAACTTCTACAGAAATCAATGATGCATTCAATACATTTGAATATACATAAATCACGCGTTAACTATAGACCGACACAATGTTTACAAACAAGCACACGTTTGCCCACACCAGGTGTGGGCACTGCGCGGGCGCAGAAACCAGATTCGCGTGAGGTGACGCTTCTGCGCATGCGCCGTGGCGACAACAGCGCCACCGCAGAGGCGTGACGTCAGAGCCGCGTGTTGGTCTATATGAACGTGTGACGATCTGAACTTGAGTAAAACTATAGAATTGCACTGAAGCAGAAATCTAGTCGACGAGTTTTTTGCAGATTTACTTGATGGTCGCAATACTACGTGCTATAGGCCATTCATTGGTAACGTTCTAGCAATGAAAATCAAGGACGACCAATATCACGTCTTTATTTTCTTTTTCTTTTAGTGCAGGCGAGATTTATACGAGTAATGACCATATTCGAAGGTTACACCTTTGAGTATGGTGTAACCTTCGAGGCTACACCATACTCGACGTTGCCATGGTACAACTGCCCTTGATAATACGAAGCTTATAGCTCGTGATCTGAATTTTCACTTGGAACCTGACGCACGTTTATGGAAATAAAAAAATAACAGGTCATCGCGCGACGTACCTAGATAAAACTAAAATTAAAACTCGACTCGGCAAATCAAAAACAGCCTGTTGCTCCAGTTCATTGCAATGACTGTGACGTTTTCTTTACTATTGGTTTTATGAATATATTAATTAGCCACACGTTCACGGGCATGTCCTGTATAAGGCTGCGTTAACTTCATTGTTAAGCGCGATGCGAAAACTCGTTCCCTTTTTTTTTTTTTACTTTACTGCCTTCGTAGTACTGGTGATGGGACCAGCGCCGTCTACGAGTCGGGACATTTGCATATATAAGGGGCTTCACGACAGATCCTACTCAGCAGTCGCACCTTCGCAGGCTCGTATACTTCACCATGACCGGAGTAAGTTAAAGTTTACCACTCGCAGGAAGTAAGATTTGCAGATTTAATCTTGAAATGCAATTTGCTTAAGTAAAACGGATAATTTCAACTTCACGAGAAACATAGAACTGGCTTAAACTTGCAGCAATACGATTAAGGCTTCGCGGTTACTAAAATCGCTGGGGTTAGAACTCAATGTATTTTTACTAAACGATAGCAAGAATTAAATAGGGACGGCCACTTACACGTATCTTTTATTCGATTGCAAATACCTCATACCCAATTGACTCTCTAACATCTTCAATCAATGTGTACATGTTTGTATTAACAGATATTTATGTATGGCCTTTGAAAGGGTCGATATAAAAGTTTTCTAAACTTAAGAGTACATGTACACGAGTGTTTTACATGTGCTGGGAAGCACTCATCATTCATTTTGTATTCCTACTTTTAAATTTTGCGTTTCTAAGGAGTAATTTAGTGGTAGTAAAGATACGCAGTCACCTGGGTGAAATACATATCAAACTTTTTTAGCTTCGGGCATTACCGTTGCATCCTTCTTATCTTTTTTCCCGTCACTACTGATCCATTTAGGAGTAATCAGATTTTGCTGAGCATTTAGATCACGCCTTTAATTGAAACAAAAAATTTGATTCTTTTTATTACGTACTTATAATTCCCCCTTTGTTTCAAAGAAAGTAAAAGTGCTTAAATGATTTTCAAGGGACTCGAGAAAAATTAAATACGTATTTTCAAGTATATCATTGGTCATTGAGAAATCTATCCGCCAAATTTTAGCCGCTCCGAGCAAGCAGCTCCAAGGAAGCGCTAATCTTGAATAATTTATATTGGAGTGCAACCAAAAGTATACAAACTAGAAATATATTTTAAAGAAGAGAAAGAAAACCTTTTTCTTAGACGCCGCAAAACGAATAACCTCAAAATTCATTATGTTGCCACTTAAAACGCAAAGAGAAAGTGCTTTCACCATCCGGAGATTAAATTTCACTTGCAACAAGTGCGATTCATTTATTGCTACGAGGCATTTGGAGTATTTTTGTGTTTCGAGTTCACTTTACTTTGATCTGATTTGTCTAATCATCGCTTATTGACAAAAACGCTTTTATTTCGGATGACCATGGTCTTTGAGAAGAAGGATTAAATTAAGGCGCAAATGAAGAATAAGATGTAATTTATGGTTTACATTTTTCAGCTTCGAGCATGCCTTCTTCTAGCCCTGGCCAGCAGCGCCATTGCTGGTCAAATCCATGGCGGCCTTAGCCACGGCCTCGGCCTTTCCGGTGTCGGCTATTCCGGCCTTGGCTACTCTGGACTGGGCTACGGTTCCCTCGGCTACGGTTATGGTCTCGGCTATGGCCAAGCCGTGGGTTTCGGCAACGGCTTTGGCTACTCGGGTCTGACCGGATACACCGTCGCTGCCCCAGCCGTGAGCCGCACCGTGTCCACCTACCACGCTGCTCCGGCCGTCGCCACCTACCACGCTGCTCCAGCTGTCGCCACCTACCAAGCTGCTCCAGTGGCTACCTACCACGCTGCTCCAGCCGTGACTAGGGTGTCTACTATTCAGGCTGCTCCGGCTGTCGCTACTTACGCCGCTGCCCCAGTCGCCACCTACGCCGCTGCCCCAGCTGTCACCAGGGTCACTAGCTACCAGCCAGCTGTCGCCCGTGTCGCTACCTACCAGGCAGCTCCAGCTGTCACCCGTGTCGCTACCTACCAGGCTGCTCCAGCTGTCGCTACCTATGCCGCTGCTCCAGTTGCCACCTACGCCGCTGCTCCAGCTGTGACTAGAGTGTCCACCATCCACGCTGCTCCGGCTGTGGCCAGCTACCAAACCTACCATGCCCCAGCTGTTGCCACCGTCGCCCACGCTCCAGCTGTGGCAAGCTACCAGACCTACCATGCTCCCGCTGTTGCCACTGTGGCTCACGCTCCAGCTGTCGCCAGCTACCAGACCATCCACGCTGCCCCAGCCGTCGCCACTTACGCCCACGCTGCTCCAGTGTACGGATACGGCGTTGGATCCCTCGGCTACGGTGTCGGCAACTACGGCTACGGACACGGCCTTGGAAGCTACGGCCTGAACTACGGTTACGGCCTTGGCACCTATGGCGACTACAGCACCCTCCTCCGCAAGAAAAAGTGTAAGTACATACTCATCGGTATAATGATTTGAAATGCTGTCGGAACAATCAGCTTAATTCCCATTGCATCCAAAGTATTACTCGCCGGAGGCATGCTGTTTAGAGAAGCTTGTTTTAGAGAACGCCGTTTAACCGACCCCAGTTTATGGAATTATTTCATAGAGAACCCCGGTTAGAGAAAAAATGGCTATGACCCTCCTTTTAGAAAATTCAGCCGGCTCGAAGTGGCGTGTGCTGATGAGTCAGGTGGGTTGACATTTTCGTAATGAGCCACCACAGACTGTCGCCTCGAAGTGGTGTAAACGCGCGAGCTGAGGGGCGGGGGGGGGGGGGGGGGGGGAGGGGGGAAAGTTTGCACACGTTCTACTGTACACACGCAGAGCAGGGGAGACTTTTTTTTTAAAAAATCTTCCTTTTCTATAAACGGCATTTCTCTAAACCGAGGCTCCGCTTTCTCCGTAAGCTTCAATAAAACGTACTCATTCTCTAAGACGTACTTCGATGAAATGGCGTGCGGTCAACCGCTGTAAACCCGTTACTAGATTATCCTTTTATGCATTTGTGCTGTACGCTACTGTATTTCTTTTTTTTTTCTTTTTTTCAGAAACTCTTATCCGGAGTTAAGCACAAGAAGTCGCCTGGATGCTGTGTTCTCCTGCCAACCACCGAACACAATAAACATTTTGAAACAAAACAAACTAAAAAAACGACATTTCTTTATCGGATGGCCTTGATTTTGTGTTTAATCCACTTTATAAACGATTTGTTTGAAGAAAGTCACTTTTTGTTGTATGGGGTGCTGTGAGTCGGTATTGAGTGTTTCTTGCCCAAACCGTACAAACAGGTCAGCGTCGCTGCTTGAAAAACAACCCAGGCAGCACACCAATGTCGGTCCGACATTGGCCTAACATTGGCAAAGACCGGCCTCAACATTGGACAATATTGGAAGCGTTACCCTTTCCGTTTTGAACCGGTTACCGTTATATTTTTTTTTCGGTTCGGTTCCGGTTCAGTTTCAAGATGGCGGTGAAGATTTCGGTTCGGTTCAGTTCCGTTTCGGCTAAAAATAACGGTTCTGTACCGGTTTTCGGTTCCGTTCGGTTCCGGTTCGACACCCTGATAATGAGCGCGGCTCGCATATTGAGCACGGCTAATTATGAGAGTCCCGCGAAACTGCTCAAGCTCGGCCAGTGTAGCTAACGCTACAAAATTAAGTACTTCTTTTAAACTACTTAATTAATTATTCAAAAAAATATCTGCCAAGTTTTAGCCGCTCCAAGCAAACAAATGTTTCGAATTCAGAAAGCCTGATCTTGAATAATTAGAAAGGCGTGCAACCAAATCCTATCTAACTGTATAGACATTTTATAGAAAAGACAGAAAAACTTTTCCTTAGATGCCGCAAACGAACTGCCTGAACATTCATCATGTTGCCACTAAAAAGGCAAATCGAAAGTGTTTTCTCCATCCGGAGATACATCTCTAAATTACCCCTGCGACAGATGCGATTCCTTTATTGGTACTTGGCACATTAAGTATATTCGTATTTCGAGCTCATATTATCTTGCACTCATCTGCCTATCTAATAATACCTTGTTCCCAAAAAGTTTTTTTTTCTTTTGTGTGAACACTTAATGTACTTTTTAAATTAAACATTAAATGAACACGCTAATTAAAATTGTAATAATAAAGAGTACGACGTAATTAGTGGTTTACATTTTCGACCTTCGTGCATGCCTTCTTCTAGCCCTGGCCAGCAGTGCCATCCTTAGCCACGGCGCCGGCCTTTCCGGTGAGGGCTATTCCGGCCTTGGCTACTCTGGACTGGGCTGTGGTTCCTTCGGCTACGGTTATAATCTCGGCTATGGCCAAGCCGTGGGTTTGGGTAACGGGTTTGGCTACTGGGGTCTGACCGGATGCACCGTCGCTGCCCCAGCTGTAAGCCGTACCGTGTCCACCTACCACGCTGCTCCGGCCGTTGCCACCTGCCACGCTTCTCCAGCTGTCGCCACCTACCAAGCTGCTCCAGTGGCTACCTACCACGCCGTGCCAGCCGTGACTAGGCTGCTTACGATTTGGGCTATCCGGCTTTCGCTACTTACGCCGCTGCCCCAGCTGTCACCAGGGTCACTAGCTACCAGCCAGCTGTCGCCCGCGTCGCTACCTACCAGGCAGCTCCAGCTGTCACCCGTGTGGCTACCTACCAGGCTGCTCCAGCTGTCGCTACCTATGCCGCTGCTCCAGTTGCCACCTATCAGGGTGTTTACCATCCAGACTGCTCCAGCTGTGACCAGCTACCAGACAAACCATATCCCAGCTGACGCCAGCGTTGCCCAGGCTCCAGCTGTGCCCAGCGACCAGACCATCCCCGCTGCCCCAGCCGTCACCAGTTACGCCCACGCTGCTCCAGTGTATGGATACGCCGTTGGATCTCTTGACTACGGTGTCGGCAACTACGGCTACGGACACGATCTTAGAAAATACGGACTAAACTACTTTACGGCCTCAGTATATATATGGCGACTACAGCACACTCCTCCGCAAGAAGTGAAAGTACATTTTTGTTCGGATGTTGTTTCAAATTCTGCCAGGACAAACAGCTTCAAGGGGCCACAAAACGAAGTTTGGGTTTGGAAAAATAAATTTCGATTGGGATTTTACTAATCGCATATCGTCTAGTAGGCCAAAAGAAAGGAGATAGAAAGTCAAAAGGCTGATTTTTGGCACGAAAATTTGAAAACATACCGAACTATTTCTTACCTCCTTCCCTTCAAAAGCTCTCTGTCTTTTCAATCGGTACATTCGCGGCCCCAACGACGTCACACGACCCCCGACCTCACTTATTCCCTTCACCTCATAGCTGACAGTGCGGTGGGAGCTACGTGCTTGGCGGACCGATCAGCCGCCTCGTTTTCATCACCTGACCCCATTCTCTGCGTGTGGGTATGCGCGGAGGAGCGTGACAACGTGGCAAAAGTGTGGCTTGCCCGACTAGCACGTAGCCTCCACAGCACTGTCAACATAGAGGTCAACGGGGTGGGAAAGCAACCTTTGTCTGAATTTTGAGTGACGGGCTAATCTCCTGGGTGGAGAATGGCGGCGTCCGGGTACATAAACGAGGGTCCGAGCAAGCGAGGAGTTCCTCCTTTCCCTCTTCTTGAACTCTTTGGTGCGCTACGCGATTTGTAGGTGGAGGAGAAAAGCTAAAGAAGAAACAGTTTTAAAATCGTTTCATTGCCCCTTTAAATCCCAGTATATGCAAAATGTTATCAGCTCATCCATTTTTACAGTTGTGCTGTACGCCGCTGTATTTTTTTTTTTTTTCAGAAATCCTTATTCCAAGTTAAGCACAAGAAGTCGCCTGGATGCTGGGTTATCCTGCCAACCAGCAGACACAATAAACATTTTTCGAAGAAAAAAAAGAAAAAAAATTCTTTCTCGGGAGGACTTGGTTTTTAGGCCCAACACACCTTACAAACCATTTGTCTGAAGAAAGTCTACGTTTATGGTTTGTGGTGCTGTTGAGCCCGGAGACAGTGAGACGGTATTGAGTGTTTATTGCCCAAACCCTGGGCAAACCGGCAGCGCCGCTGCTTGAAGGCTCTTCAAGCTTTGATATTTGTTTATTGAAAATCACTCTGCTTCTTTCTGTCCAACATATCTCCAATGTCTTGTTATTGTCATTACAAATTTAAGCAATGAACAAGGTCAAAATGTTGATCACACCATTCTGTCAGGACAACGCAATAGTGCCGTTTCGCCTTTGTTATATAGTAGCCTATTCATATGTTACAATCTCAGCCTTGTAACTTAGTTGTAAAGCAGATATCAAACTAGGGTGCCTTCGCTGATTTACAATTACTAAATGTACATATATTAGTAGACCTCCTCAGCGTTTAGGTGGGAGCATTTATTTTCTTAATCTACAGTGCCTCAACCTTACCAATTCATTATTTGCCTGGTTCATTGGATGATACGTAGAATTATAAAGCAAAATGACGCATTGTTTGTAAGAAAAGTAAAGCTAACTTTATTTTCATTTTTTTTTGTTTTGCTGTAAAAACACTGTAACTTAGGCATAGCACGTAGCAAAGTATATAGTAATATAGACGTTGTAAATGAGTTTTCGAGAGATTCCATGCGAAGTTCGTTAATACACATCAAATGTTTCCCAGTGAGTTACGGCATATCACCTCGTTCGATTCCGTCTATAGATGACGCATTTCTCTTCAAGCACCGACTGGAACGCACATCAAGGTAGAGGTGCCCAGACTGATGGACCGGAAGTTCGGAAGTCGGGCTCTCTGACGCTGGTATAACGTGTGGTTCTGAAAAAATTAAACCTTATACTCCTTTTGCGCAAGATCGCTCTGGATGTTAGCACCGGTGAGAAAGCAGTAGTAGTATCGCCGTAGTGTACTCGAATTCCCGTATGTGTTCGGGATCGATAGAACTTTTAGCATGACATTTTTGGAATTCCCTAGCTTTTTTTAGGAAGTTGGAATGTCTGAGAGTCGAAGCAAAAGCGATGCGTCGCGTGTGGACCTAGAGGAAGTTGTCTCATCCCTAGGTCATCGTATAATCACAGGAACGTTTAGCGAGGAGGTCAATTATTTGACGTATTGGCAGTTCTCAAGATTTTTATAGAAATAGCCTTTCACTGCTATAGCATTCGATCTCAGTGTTTTTGTTTTTTTTTGTTTTTTGTTATTGTTTTATGAGTGAAAAGTTGTTGTTTTCTTGTGACGTGCACGCGAACGTAGACAAAGGGTTCGAATTTCCAACCAATCAATATGAAAGAAAGTAATTACTGACGTTCCTAAAACAGTTCATTTATCCCCTTTAAACTCACACGACCGTTACCAAGCATTCAAAATGTTTGGTAACGGTCGTTACCAAACATTCAAAAAAAGCATTCAAAATTACTGCATCCAATGTCCTCTAGAAAATAGTATTAGTAGGCTTATGACCTTGACGATCGGTATCAACAGTCCGCACTAACCTTCAGAGAGACTACTCCTAGATGAATCTCTCGTCCATCATTCTAACATATTCTAGAGCATATAAAAAATGCAGCCATGATCTTTAGAAGTCCAGAAATAGCACGACACATGTCAACAAAAATGAACTGCAGATTTTTCACTTTCATAGGATTTATTGTAGCCAAAATATTTTTCATGAATAATCCATTGAATCCATCGGTCGATTATCGACCTGTCCTAATTACCCGGACTCAGGAACTTATATTTATGTTCGTCCTTTGCCCGAATTCGGAGCAGTGTTGTAGCAAAATGTTCACTAACAGTCATTTCAGTCTCTTCAATAGACTTTTTTTTTTATTTATTTATACATACCGCAGGCCAGAAATGGCCCAAGCAGGAAGGGCATCACACAGGTGAAAATACGCTCATTAGAAACACAAAAGCTGCTATAACTGATCACGCCGTATGATTCAGACACTTTCCGCGCATGAGCGCACTCGGCACTATAAACACACACATTTACATTTTACATGAACGCTGCACGTAACACACGCACATCAGTTATCGGAGATAACTATCTAGCGCGGCTGGAAAGTTGCTTTCAAAAAGACATCACTCGGATGATTGTTCAAGTATAATATAGAACACACAAAAAAAAAAGAATCTTCGAAGGTGTTAGTCCGGGCAAATATGGGAGTTAAAGAAAACTTATGACGATGTTGGGTAGGTCTGCAATCAGTGTATTTTAGGAAGGGGAAGAGAGACAAACCCACCTTTTAGTTCAAAATAAGAAATAAAAACTTCATTCTCGCTACCGTTCTGCGAGCCGCTAATAGTTGGATATTGTTCACCCGCATAAGTGACGTGGGCGAGTCAAATCTCAGTAGAGTAGATTGTTGGGCTAGTTGATTTTGGAATTTGGAATACATTTTAGCGCTCAAAAAACAGGGACAAAGAGGCGAGAAACAGACAGCACAGTGCGCTACTAACAACTGATTTTATTAAGTGAAACGACACTTTTATACCATCCGAGTTTCTGATTTTGCTCCACCACTAGCCAACCCGGTGCCAGGCCGCGTCATTGAGGAACGCACGCTCCTTGTCCAGTAAATCAATTGAGGCCACGCTGACACATGCTGCACCACCCTTCTTAATCTCATCTGCCTCGACTATCTCCCTCACAGTTTTCTCCTTGTGCCGTGCCAGAATCTTGCTCTCGGAAAACAACGGCATACACTTGCACCTTTCACAATGATCAGACAGATGACCGTCCCGATAATTTCCTACTTTAAGTTTGTGCTCCCTCAGCCTATCATTAACACACCTACCTGTCTGACCTATATACTTGTTTCCGCATGATAAGGGGATCTGATATACTACTCCCTCCGCACATTCAACGAAAGGATCCCTGTGTTTTACCGCGCAGCCAGAAGGGGCCTTACAAAAAGGATCTGTCATCCTACATAATCTACTAAGTTTGGTTGGTGCGGAAAACACTACTTTCACGTTTGATCTATTGGCCACCTTTTTCAAGCCATGCGCCGTTTTGTGAATGTACGGTATCACCGCGACCTTCTGTTTATCTCTGAGAACCATTGGGCAAGGGCGATCTTCACTACGCAATCTTTTTAATACGATCTCTGCAACTGAGACCACTACATTCTTCGGGAAGCCAGCTGCCAACAACCGCCTTTACTGCGTGCCCAGGCCTTCTGACATCACATAGTGGCACGATTTTTTGAGGGCGTTCAATACGCACATATTGGCAATACTCGTTTTTACCAGTTTTGAATGAGCTGAATTGTACGGCAACAGGGGTTTCTGGGCTCTAGGGTGGTACATCCAACACACATGTCTTTCAGAAAAGGTTAGTCTGATATCAAGGAACTGCAGCACACCCTCTACTGGTAGTTCCTGGGTTAGTATGAGGGGGTGTAAAACATTTTTAAAAACAGTAAAGAGGTCATCCACTCTCGACTGAAATTCTGCAGGCCCATGCTTGAACAGAACTAAAAAATCATCCACAAATCTAAAAACTTTGATTTCATTAAAATCGTTGCCTTCATTAAAGAGCTCAAAAAGAACTTTGTCCTGATGGGCTAAAAATATGTTACTGAGGATGGGTGCCAAGCATGAGCCAATGCATACCCCTTGTTTTTGTATATAAACCCCGCCATTCCATTCCACAAACGTCGGTTTAAGATAAAATGAGAGCATTTCAATAAAACTCTCTTCCGTCATGCCGATTTGATTCTGGAAGGCCACTGTACCAAAGCGATCGATACAATGTTCCACGGATGTTAGTAACCTGTCGTGCGGCAAAGAGTAGTATAAATCTTTAGTGACAAATGAGCAGGCTGAAAATCCTTTGTCAGAGTTATTTTTTAAAAAATCTAAAATATCGTCAGAATTTCTTACCAAAAATGGATCGTTAAAGCCTAAAACTTCCAATTTGTCTTGGAGGAAAAGCGCGATCGGCTTCTGCCATGAGCCCCTCTCTGATACTATGACCCTCAGGGTACTTTGGTCTTTGTGGGTCTTGGCGCTAAACATGATTTGCAAGCTTCCATCTTTGTTCTTATTCATGCTCTGAGCTAGCTGATGAAGGTTCAACATTTTGCATCGTCTCACTGCCTCTAATCTCAGCTTTTTTAGAGACACATCATCTCGGCGATTAAACACTGATGAGATCGCCTCAAGGGCTTTGCTACCGAATTCTGCTTCCGTTAAAACTACGAACCCTCCCTCCTTGTCAGCTGGAAGGAGCGAAAGCCGTTGTTCTTTTAAAAACGACACCACTTTTTTGACCTGACCTTGAGACACCGCTGGTTTGTTTCGAACAATCACGTCCACTCCCTCCGAAATACACCTTTCTACCTCCCCTTCTGGAGCAAATCTCGAAATTCTACGAACAATACCTATAAGTTCTGGTGGACTCAACTTTGGTTCAACGCGAATTTCGTTCCAAAACCGAGAACTCGTCTTACATCATCCGGGATGGGCACTCGACTCACAGATTGGACGTTCCCACGGGCCACCGGTTTCCTCTTCGGAAGACTGGCCCTGAGCTTCTGTAGTGTCAGCCGCCAAAGGAATTCCGTGTTGCGTTCCACGATGTTGAAGAACTCCCGCAGACGGTGGTTGTCCTGATTTCCTTGGTTAGAGTCGCACAAAACGGCTCTCAGCAGGTCCCTGTAGACACGTGCCTGCCTCTGCCATTCAGCTCGCAGGATCTTCACCAACCTTGTGCTGTGCCCAGCTGACGGCTCAAAACCTCCAAGGAGCCTCTTGACTTCCTCAGATGGATTCTTGCCACGAATGCAGAACGACAAAGTACGGGCTTGGCATGTGGCGTGAATCAGAAGTGGTACAATGGAGCATGGTTTCAACGAAGAACAAATAAAGGGGCCCGTTGTACAAGAAATAAATTTCAGTAGAGCAGATTGTTGGGCTAGTTGGTTTTGGAATTTGGAATACATTTTAGCGCTCAAAAAACAGGGACAAAGAGGCGAGAAACAGACAGCACAGTGCGCTACTAACAACTGATTTTATTACGTGAAACGACACTTTTATACCATCCGAGTTTCTGATTTTGCTCCACCACTAGCCAACCCGGTGCCAGGCCGCGTCATTGAGGAACGCGCGCTCCTTGTCCAGTAAATCAATTGAGGCCACGCTGACACATGCTGCACCACCCTTCTTAATCTCATCTGCCTCGACTATCTCCCTCACAGTTTTTTCCTTGTGCCGTGCCAGAATCTTGCTCTCGGAAAACAAAGGCATACACTTGCTCCTTTCACAATGATCAGACAGATGACCGTCCCGATAATTTCCTACTTTAAGTTTGTGCTCCCTCAGCCTATCATTAACACACCTACCTGTCTGACCTATATACTTGTTTACGTATGATAAGGGGATCTGATATACTACTCCCTCCGCACATTCAACGAAGGGATCCCTGCGTTTTACCGCGAAGCCAGAAGGGGCCTTACAAAAAGGATCTTTCATCCTACATAATCTACTAAGTTTGGTTGGTGCGGAAAACACTACTTTCACGTTTGATCTATTGGCCACCTTTTTCAAGCCATGCGCCGTTTTGTGAATGTACGGTATCACCGCGACCTTCTGTTTATCTCTGGGAACCATTGGGCAAGGGCAATCTTCACTACGCAATCTTTTTAATACGATCTCTGCAACTGAGACCACTACATTCTTCGGGAAGCCAGCTGCCAACAACCGCCTATACTGCGTGCTCAGGCCTTCTGACATCGCGTGGTGGCACGATTTTTTGAGGGCGTTCAATACGCACATATTGGCAATACTCCTTTTTACCAGTTTTGAATGAGCTGAATTGTACGGCAACAGGGGTTTCTGGGCTCTAGGGTGGTACATCCAAGACACATGTCTTCCAGAAAAGGTTAGTCTGATATCAAGGAACTGCAGCACACGTGCAGATCAAACGTGAAAGTAGTGTTTTCCGCACCAACCAAACTTAATAGATTATGTAGGATGACAGATCCTTTTTGTAAGGCCCCTTCTGGCTGCGCGGTAGAACACAGGGATCCCTTCGTTGAATGTGCGGAGGGAGTAGTATATCAGATCCCCTTATCATGCGGAAACAAGTATATAGGTCAGACAGGTAGGTGTGTTAATGATAGGCTGAGGAAGCACAAACTTAAAGTAGGAAATTATCGGGACGGTCATCTGTCTGATTATTGTGAAAGGTGCAAGTGTATGCCGTTGTTTTCCGAGAGCAAGATTCTGGCACGGCACAAGGAAAAAACTGAGGGAGATAGTCGAGGCAGATGAGATTAAGAAGGGTGGTGCAGCATGTGTCAGCATGGCCTCAATTGATTTACTGGACAAGGAGCGTGCGTTCCTCAATGACGTGGCCTGGCACCGGGTTGGCTAGTGGTGGAGCAAAATCAGAAACTCGGATGGTATAAAAGTGTCGTTTCACGTAATCAAATCAGTTGTTAGTAGCGCACTGTGCTGTCTGTTTCTCGCCTCTTTGTCTTTGTTCTTTGAGCGCTAAAATGTATTCCAGAGTCAAATCTGTCATACGTCTTAAATATAAAACGCACATACTTCCTTTGTAAATTTTCTAAGATGTTAACGTCAGTGGCTGTGTGCGGGTCTCAGATTATGCTCTCCTATTCTACCTGAAGACTGGCTAGTGAATTGTATGCCAATAATGTGACATCATGGAGGGCACTCCTAAGTTTGCGGCGACGGAAGCCAAACCTTCGTTATGCCTTTGAACAAATGTTTTGAATGCGACTTGTCCATTTCAAATTTTTTGTAATTGTGTCTCCGAGGCACTTGAACTCGTCTACTTTATGATATCAGTATTTTCAATGGTATGAGTAAAATGGAAAGGCTTCTTTTTGTTTGTTACTCGGAGAAATACCGTCTTGTCTGAGTTTAGCTTCATGTCCCAAATACTGCACCAGTTTTAAATTCCAGGTAGACATGCGTTCAGAGCCTCCTGATCTTTGTAGGACGAAAATTCCTGAAAAAGAGCACAATCATCCGCAAATAACCGTATGTTGGCTGGCTCCTGTACTACAACTGGGATGCCCGTGATACCTATTAAAAACAAAAGTGGACGGGGAACGCTTTTCTGCGGTACCCCGGACTCAACAGATAGGGCTTCTGAGTCTGTACCATTTATGTCAACGTACTGCGTCCGGTTGGACAAGTAAGCTCTAATCCACTGAACCAGTTTTGAAGGAAGGCCGATTTGTTCTAGTTTGCAAATCAATTTATGATGAGGTACCCTTCCGAACACCTTACTAAAATCCAGAAATCGAACATCAACCTGTCCTACCCTGTCAATAATTGAACAGTGTACATACATATGTCTCCACAGAGACATATGTATGTAAAATGATCGACCTGCTATATGAGAATGCTAACACCCAGCATCACATATTATTAAACAGTTCAAACTAGATGCTCAGAGGTGTGCTTTTATTTGTAATGAAAATATTACAGGAAGAATAATTTTTAATGAGTATAATATTTTTTTCAGTAGCCGCGCCTGTTTTATGCTCATTAATTTCCGTGTTCTATAATGCTATTCATCTGTATGCATAGTTTTAAATATCCTCCCTTTAATGCCTTCAAGGGCCGTGGAAAAATAGATAAATAAAGAATATTATCACATCACTCGAGTTTATTTTAGTATACATCAGGTGTTCCGAATAAGGAGAAGGAGTGCAGCTGCCATGCAACAAGTCTGCATACTCCGAGAGTCTGGTATGTCCCATTTATCCACATTGGGGGGACGGAGTTGCGATAGTCCTCAAAAGCTCCCCCGCACGCAGTGAACACGATTCTTGGTGGTGTTGACTCTGAAGGATAAAAGGGTGGAGTGTAAATATGAGTATTTGGTTAGTACATCGAAGAAGCTTATTTTCACTTGATTGCATGAATATTGATTTTTCATCAAGCGGTTCCATAACAAGTACTTTTGGCGACAGTCTCGTGTCAGGCGTTCAGTTATCGCGCCTGTGCTCTTTGTTGCCAGATAAGGCTCCAGCTCCGTTCACATCGGCGATCAATTTGGTCGAGGGGCGACTTTGACCGACCCCGTGGTCTTGATGGCACGCACCAGACGACTTGAGAACATACGTCATGTGCCGCCACTAAAGTACGATGCGCTGAATCTGCAGTGCGGACTAAAATGCCAGAGTTAGAAAAAATAGCTTCCCTCAAATCACTTCACATTGTAATCTGCGAATATTGCTGATAGGTTTCTGCGCCAGTGTAGCAAGTTGGGGCATATCTTGTTTATGTGTTTATGTGGCTGCGCCTTTTGCTGCACCGTTGGCTTGATTAATGGTGACAATATGTTTTTTTGCAGTTCAAGCCACAATGACACTTCCAGTCCGCAATGGCGACTTTTTATGCTTGATGTGACTACTGCAAATGTGTAAATTCAGTGTCAAAGTTTAAATTGGGTGATGCTTATTGTCAAGATTTTGAGAACAAGCAATCATTATATTACATCAAGCCACCCAGCGGCATTCTCCTCCAAAGTTGGGAATAGTGTGCAAAGTGTTAATCGTGGAGTGGACAGAGATATAATTGGTGTCGGCAAATTATGATTTCCCTTGGAATACAAGCGACATAATATCGAGTGTCATTGCATTGTCACTGACATGCTTTGTCGTGTTTGGTGCAAAAGCACGTGTCGTGGTTCCCTCTGGTTCCCATCTGCACTCCTTTCCTGCGCACCGTGATCAATGTGTGGTCGCTGGCTTTCCTTTGTTGTAGATTCTCAGATTCCTGTCGGTTGCGCTAAGTCAGCGGCGGCCGGTGCTTACGTTTTAAAGGTTTATAATTTGACACCGATCTAGTACGAACCAATTTATTACGTTTAGGCATTAGCTTAGAGTTTTCGAATTGAATATTATATCTCAGGTGATTCATGTTCGACCCGTGTCACGCATTCAGTCGTACAGTGTTATTTCCGAAAGGCAGAAAACCCTTAAGGCAGATCAGAGTACAGTTCGGTCACGCAGAAAGTGGAATGAGCGACGATGTCTCACGAGATTCTGTAAATATCAAATTAGCATCTACTGCGTAGACGAGTCGCGAAACCTGCAGAAATCGTGAGACAAGTTTCTAGACGGTCGGAAATCAGTATTCATCGAAATGGCATTCTTTAGACTGTTCTAGGGAAGCATCTTGGCCAGTGCATTACACAACGGCTCACCTCATATCTTTCACGCGCGTTACACAAACGCACACTTCTGTAACACCCATTCATATAAAAACAACAAGAGTGGACTCTCTGTCTCTGCAGTGCAACCATTCACTGGAGGGACCACAGAGCTTCAACGCCCTCGGTCAGAGATTAGGCTTGTTCCCCAAGGCGGATCAAAAGGTTATTTTCATTGTTTTTAATGCACCATATAGCTCCAGTTTCTTGCTTATGATGTGTTCAAGGTGCCGCACAAGTTTGGCATGAGGGAATTAAAATACAGTGATGAGCATATATTTTTCATTGGGAGTTCATACATCCACGAAATGTTCTGGTAATACACATGATATTGCCACGTGTGTCGCGGAGTTGACAACGCACGCGGTTGCCAAATGAATAAACGAGACTCGAACCCTTTTGGTGCTGTCCTTGCTTCTTGATTTGTACCGGAGGGGAAGCTCATGAACTATTTAATGTATACATGACGTCATCATTGAGCATTTCTCGTACTTGTTCCTAGATGCATCACTTCCCTTTCTTTTAAGGAAACACGGTTTGGCAGTTCACGAAGTGGGTTCGCGGCATCGTCATTGGTAATCCCGTGCACGGCGATGGTCGTCTAGCGAACCCCGGATGACATGGCGAAGCAGTCGTGGAACTCTTCGAGTAGCTCGAGCAGTTATTGTTTCTTCTGTGATGACAGATTCGTATCGACGTCGAGCTCTGGTGGTTTGGTCTTTTCATGTCCGGGTAGGTCAGATGCCTCTGCAACTGCAAATTCCTCGATCAAGTCGATGAAATCTTTGGTGGGTGTTAGCGGTGCGCTTGGTTAGATGATGTGGCTCGTTCCGGAAGCGTGTAACGAGAACTACGATACGCACGTCCTGATGCGTCAAAAAGCTTCTGACAACGCCGATTCCTTTTACAATTAGCAAGGAGATGCTGCCTTCGAATAGCGCTCCTCCTCAGGTGTCCCCGTTGGTCCGGACAACTACAAAGTCACTTGGCCGAGGTGGCAGGCTCACACGATGGGCAAAACATTCGGACCGCGCCTGGCAATGATTTTGAATTTTCAGGTGACGGAAAGGGCTTTGTAATCTTCCGCTCGTTTTCACAGAGGTTAATGAGAGCACTGCATTCGCACAAAAAAAGTGCATTCCCAATATAATGTACCTCAAGTAGTCCTGCAACGCAATGAACATCACCGTACAGGTTTCACATAGGTTCTCGATGCGGCAATTAACGCAGCTATGTGAGTTCAATAAATCAGGCATCTTAATTTTATGCTTAACAGATTCTGAAAAGTTGCCTGCTTTTTGTCACAGACAATTTTTGTAGTCAAAATTGTAGAAAAGACACAAATTTATAATTTTAATTTTCTTCTCCTTCGGTCGTTTTATCATAAAGGGACTTTATGAATGTTAAATCATAATATGCTTTTTAACGCTGACCCCAATCCCAAAATTGTGTCTGTGCGTCCGTCCGTCCGCCTGTGCGTTTGCCGCTAAAGTTAGGGGGGAAATTGATATCATGAGACCTATACGCGAATTCAATTTCCCAGCTAAATTTAACGCGAAAATCGTTGTCACGTGACATGACATCATGTAACATACAGACCAATCGTTTTCCCGCTAAATTTACAGGAAAAACTGACGTCACGTGATATATATGTGCCGATCCCGTTTCCCTGTTAAATTTTGCGGAAAATGGCGTCACGTGACCTAAAATTCATGGCACCTGACTTATACGTCAACTCACTTTCCTCGCTAAATTTAGCGGGAAAATTTCCCTCTTGTGGCCGAAACATTAATTTAGTTTCCCCGCTAAATTTAGCGGGAAAATGACGCCTGGTATATCTACCAATTCAGTTACCCGCCAAATTTAGAGAGAAATTTCACGTCTTGTGACCTAGGCACCAATCGAATTTCCCTGCTAAATTTAGCGGGAGAAATTGACGTCACTTGACGTGATGTAACGTAACCTTATACACCCATTAAGTTTCCCCGCTACATTTACCGGCAAAAATATACGTCAACCGACACACCAATTTAGTGAGACGTGGGTCCTGTCCCCATTCTCTCCGTTCGTCTCCGGTCTTAGCGATCTGCAATCCTTCAGCAGATCCCTGTGATGCAATTCTTGCAGTGTACGACTTTGAAAGTAAAAGTGAAATAAAAGTAAAAGTCGGGGCCATTTTTTTTTGTTTACTTCGACTTGACAAAAACCTGAGCCATAGTTAACGTTAGTCTGCTGCTTTATCTTGAAGAAGCGTTTCTGATTTGAAATTAAACGACTCTCTGATGTTTCATTTGTACAAATATTAGATTCCAAGGACAGAAGGGAACCTGTCGTTCAACAAATGCTCATCAAGACACTTGCAGTAATTATTTTTGTTTCTAGCTTCGATCGCGTTTCGACAGTAATGTGTACTAGCGTTAATATTAACGTTGTCAATCTATAACGTAAGATGAATTTGTGTGAACTGGCATGTAATATAGAATGTTTAAGTTACACACCAATTCTTATAAGTTATATTGTAGGTACGGTTATCTAATGATAAGATTAAGTTCTAAATTACGCGAAATATTTACTTGTAATGATAATAAAGAGCAGCTTAAAAGAGCGGCAATCGAACTCGCTTTTGGACCGTAAGTTGCCATTTTATCTCCCCTCTTAAATTTTACGAGGACTCGATTTTTCAATTTCACAAGGGTACTTGATTTGTAGTAACTTTACGTTGCAGTGAGCCAGTAAATTGAGCGATTGCGCGCCCCTAAATTTTGTAAACGGGATAAACACCCAAATTTATTGCCTGACTATTTAATTGAAACGTCTATTGTATTTACATTCATAAACTCCCTCCATCTTTGAAGGATGAAATTTGCTAATGCATACGTTTATTGATAAGTGGTCTGAATTAGGACTAGTCTTTAATCTAAAGCCATCTTTACAGGTGTAGTTTCCAGGCAGTGTTATTTCGTTGCAACATTTCTCCCTA
This sequence comes from Ixodes scapularis, assembly GCF_016920785.2. NCBI lineage: Eukaryota > Metazoa > Arthropoda > Arachnida > Ixodida > Ixodidae > Ixodes > Ixodes scapularis. The sequence goes on from NW_024609846.1 coordinate 125,768,326, forward strand.
ATGCGGTAATGCGGTAAGGAAATAATTAAAATGCTGCGTTGCGTCCAACTGCGCCCGCGCTGCGTTGGGCTGAACTTGCCAGAAAAGCCCCGTGGCGGCTAAAAGCCGACATGTGTCGCCATCGGGCGCTCACACTACACACCTATTTCGGAATTATGGAGCCATCTCTTGACGGAGCACCGAACTATAGCAAATGACGGATCTCTTTTCTGTGCAGACGTCACAAAGTACCCGCGGTATTTGCATGACCTTTGCGGTCTCTGAAGTTTTTATGGGAGCTTCTTCGAGGCGATATCCTACATAAATCTAATCTGACCATAACTGAGACTCTCTAATAAATAAAAAAAGGCGCCTTGTTATAACTTTCACGCATCCAAAGTCTTCCTATTTCAAGCTATAATTTCTTACCCCCTTATTGACAAGACATACACAAATTGCTTTAACTATTATTTTTAAAGATATTAATGAGATATTAATGTTTAACAATATAAAATGAAAGACCAATCCTGAATTAAAGAAAATAATCGTAAGAAAGCTTGCAAATTATAGCTTTGATGTCTCTGGGCAACACCAGGTGAAAATTCGAAAGTGGCCTTATTACGTAACCTCTATGGATTACTATAAGGAATCAATATTATCTGCCTCAAGTAAAACAGTCACCAATCGTAAGATATTAGTGGCAAGAGAAAAACACTTTCCCATATTTTTGTCGTTCAGCCGTTCCCGGTCGCCGCGTTCTTGACGACAGACTTCTTTTTTTCTTTTTCAGCTCTATGCATATCTTTTGATTAGATGGAGCTGTACTATCTATCTTGAAGACTGTTGCCAGAGTACTAGGTTTTAAACAAAAGCATTATAAAACAGTAAAAGGTATTACACAACCAAAAAGTATTGCTAGGCGGTTTGCATTTAGGTTGCATTCGTCAACAAAGGTTTAAATTTACCGAGTGGTTTGAAAACAAATTTATTCGCTTCAAACTGAAATAACGCAGAAACCTTATGACGGTTCCAATCAAAACGCCCCTGGCACAAAAGGTTCAATAGATCGAGCTCTAAGAGAAGCTGTAGTTTTTGATAGGGTCGCACACACATTCATTTCAAGCTGACACATACAGCAGTTTCTTCTTAAGGCACGACCAGTTTTTGAAAAATATCCGGCCAGACTATTGCTGCTTTGAATCCAGTATAAAACAAAAGAAACCAAATGACATATTTTTCACAGTTTTATGTTACCTATTTATTGATGAAAAAGTGGTACATATTTGTACCACTAACTATTTATGTGATTGATGAAAGTGGTGCACATTCGGGAAAGTGGTACATATTGCAAGTTCAACATTGTGATAAATGAAAAAAGTAATGTTGAATGTATAATCGCGTAAAAACAAAAACTCGCATTGCAGAGCACAAAAAAAAAAAAAATTGTCCTGTCTAGCAGAACATTTTGCGCTAGTCGTCAGTAGAATCATCAAAAACAAACATTGCGATAAATCTGCCGCGTGTCGAAATGGTATACAAATATTCTGGAAGATCGTCACAACTTCAACGATATGGCACCACATTTCAAAATGGTACAATATTATACCATTTCCGCGACACAGTTGCCTGAAGTAGATTCTGAAGTACCACACACATGCATCCCTGCCCCGCGAAGGGTTAAAAAAACTGAAACTTTGTAAAACTAAGTTATATTTATCTACCGATACTTCTCATGCTAATCTTACTAGGCTTGCATCTTTCTTCCAGGGAGTACAAACTATAGAAAAGGACTACACAATTTTGAGATTACCCATCTTAACTTCTACAGAAATCAATGATGCATTCAATACATTTTATATACATAAATCACGCGTTAACTATATGAACGTGTGACCATCTGAACTTGAGTAAAACTATAGAATTGCACTGAAGCAGAAATCTAGTCGACGAGTTTTTTGCAGGTTTACTTGATGGTCGCAATACTACGTGCTATAGGCCATTCATCGGTAACGTTCTAGCAATGCAAATAGAGGACGACCAATATCACGTCTTTATTTTCTTTTTATTTTAGTGCGGGCAAGTTTTATACGAGTAATGACCATATTCGAAGGTTACACCTTCGAGTATGGTGTAACCCTCGAGGCTACACCATACTCGACGTTGACATTGTACAACTGCCCTTGATAATACGAAGCTTATAGCTCGTGATCTGAATTTTCACTTGGAACCCGACGCACGTTTATGGAAATAAAAAAATAACAGGTCATCGCGCGACGTACCTAGATAAAACTAAAATTAAAACTCGACTCGGCAAATCAAAGACAGCCTGTTGCTCCAGTTCATTGCAATGACTGCGACGTTTTCTTTACTATTGGTTTTATGAATATATTAATTAGCCGCACGTTCACGGCCATGTCCTGTATAAGGCTGCGTTAACTTCATTGTTAAGCGCGATGCGAAAACTCGTTCTCTTTTTTTTTTTTACTTTACTCCCTTCGTAGTAGTGGTGATGGGACCAGCGCCGTCTACGAGTCGGGACATTTACATATATAAGGGCTTCAGGACAGATCCTTCTCAGCAGTCTCACCTTCGCAGGCTCGTATACTTCGCCATGACCGGAGTAAGTTAAAGTTTAGCGCTCGCGGGAAGTAAGATTTGCAGATTTAAGCTTGAAATGTAATTTGCTCAAGAAAAACGGATAATTTCAACTTCACGGGAAACATAGAACTGGATTTAAATTTCAGCAATACGATTAAGGCTTTGCGGTTACTAAAATAGCTGGGGTTAGAACTCAATGTATTTTTACTAAACGATAGCAAGAATCAAATAGGGACGGCCACTTACACGTATCTTTTATTCGATTGCAAATACCTCATACCCAAATGACTCTCTAACATCTTCAATCAATGTGTACATGTTTGTATTAACAGATATTTATGTATGGCCTTTGAAAGGGTCGATATAAAATTTTTCTCAACTTAAGAGTACATGTACGCGAGTGTTTTACACGTGCTGGGAAGCTCTCACCATTCATTTTGTATTCCTACTTTTAAATTTTGCATTTCTAAGGAGTAGTTTAGTGGTACTAAAGATACGCAGTCACCTGGGTGAAATACATACCCAACTTTTTTAGCTTCGGTCATTACCGTTGAATCCTTCTTATCTTTTTTCCCGTCACTACTGATCCATTCAGGATTAATCAGATTTTGCTGAGCATTTAGATCACGCCTTTAATTGAAGCAAAAATTTTGATTCTTTTTATTACGCACTTATAATTCCCCCTTTGTTTCAAAGAAAGTAAAAGTGCTTAAACGATTTTCAAGGGACTCGAGAAAAATTAAATACGTATTTTCAAGTATTTAGTTGGTCATTGAGAAACCTATCCACCAAATTTTAGCCGCTCCGAGCAAGCAGCTCCAAGGAAGCGTTAATCTTGAATAATCTAATTGGAGTGCAACCAAAAGTGTACAAACTAGAAAAATATTTTCAAGAACAGAAAGAAAACCTTTCTCTTAGATGCCGCAAAACGAACAACCTCAAAACTCATTATGTTGCCACTTAAAACGCAAAGAGAAAGTGCTTTCACATCCGGAGATTAAATTTCACTTGCAACAAATGCGATTCCTTTATTGCTACGAGGCATTTGGAGCATTTTTGTGTTTCGAGTTCACTTTACTTTGATCTGATTTGTCTATTTAATCATCATTTATTGACAAAAACGCTTTTATTTCGGATGACCATGTTCTTTGAGAAGAAGGATTAAATTAAGGCGCTAATGAAGAATAAGATGTAATCTATGGTTTACATTTTCCAGCTTCGTGCATGCCTTCTTCTAGCCCTGGCCAGCAGCGCCATTGCTGGTCAAATCCATGGCGGCCTTAGCCACGGCCTCGGCCTTTCCGGTGTCGGCTATTCCGGCCTTGGCTACTCTGGACTGGGCTACGGTTCCCTCGGCTACGGTTATGGTCTCGGCTATGGCCAAGCCGTGGGTTTCGGCAACGGCTTTGGCTACTCGGGTCTGACCGGATACACCGTCGCTGCCCCAGCCGTGAGCCGCACCGTGTCCACCTACCACGCTGCTCCGGCCGTCGCCACTTACCACGCTGCTCCAGCTGTCGCCACCTACCAAGCTGCTCCAGTGGCTACCTACCACGCTGCTCCAGCCGTGACTAGGGTGTCTACTATTCAGGCTGCTCCGGCTGTCGCTACTTACGCCGCTGCCCCAGTCGCCACCTACGCCGCTGCCCCAGCTGTCACCAGGGTCACTAGCTACCAGCCAGCTGTCGCCCGTGTCGCTACCTACCAGGCAGCTCCAGCTGTCACCCGTGTCGCTACCTACCAGGCTGCTCCAGCTGTAGCTACCTATGCCGCTGCTCCAGTTGCCACCTACGCCGCTGCTCCAGCTGTGACTAGAGTCTCCACCATCCACGCTGCTCCGGCTGTGGCCAACTACCAAACCTACCATGCCCCAGCTGTTGCCACCGTCGCTCACGCTCCAGCTGTGGCAAGCTACCAGACCTACCATGCTCCCGCTGTTGCCACTGTGGCTCACGCTCCAGCTGTCGCCAGCTACCAGACCTACCACGCTGCCCCAGCCGTTGCCACTTACGCCCACGCTGCTCCAGTGTACGGATACGGCGTTGGATCCCTCGGCTACGGTGTCGGCAACTACGGCTACGGACACGGTCTTGGAAGCTACGGCCTGAACTACGGTTACGGCCTTGGCACCTATGGCGACTACAGCACCCTCCTCCGCAAGAAGAAGTGTAAGTACATACTCATCTGTATAATGATTTCAAATGCTGTCGGAACAATCAGCTTAATTCCCATTGCATCCAAAGTGTTACTAGCCGGAGGCATGCTGTTTAGAGAAGCTTGTTTTAGAGAACGCCGTTTCACCGACCCCAGTTTATAGAATTATTTCATAGAGAAACCCAGGTTAGAGAAAAAATGGCTATGACCCTCCTTTTAGAAAATTCAGCCGGCTCGAAGTGGCGTGTGCTGATGAGTCTGGTGGGTTGACATTTTCGTAATGAGCCGCCACAGACTGTCGCCTCGAAGTGGTGTAAACGCGCGAGCTGAGGGGGGGGGGGGGGGGGAGTTAGCACGCGTTCTACTGTACACACGCAAAGCAGGGGAGCCTTTTTTAAAAAAAGTGTTCCTTTTCTATAAACGGCATTTCTCTAAACCGAGGCTGCGCTTTCTCCATAAGCTTTGATAAAACGTGCTCATTTTCTAAGACGTACTTTGATGAAATGGCGTGCGGTCAACCACTGTAAACCCGTTACTAGCTTATCCTTTTATGCATTTGTGCTGTACGCTACTGTATTTCTTTTTTTCATTTTCAGAAACTCTTATCCGGAGTTAAGCACAAGAAGTCGCCTGGATGCTGTCTTCTCCTGCCAACCACGAAACACAATAAACATTTTAAAACAAAACAAACTAAAAAAACGACATTTCTTTATTGGATGGCCCTGATATTGTGTTTAATCCACTTTATAAACGATTTGTTTGAAGAAAGTCACTTTTTGTTGTTTGGGGGTGCTGTGAGTCGGTATTGAGTGTTTCTTGCCCAAACCGTACAAACAGGTCAGCGTCGCTGCTTGAAAAATAATGGACTATTTAAACCTTCATTTCGAAGTTGTTTTTTTTTTTTTTTTTTTTTTTTGCATTCTGAAAATCACTCTGCTTCTTTCTTTCCCCCTAATCCCCAATGTCTTCGTATCTCGATTAAAAATAAAAAAAAAATAAAAAGATAAAAAGTTGCGATCGCGTTATTGTGTCAGGAAAATTCGATTGTGCCTTTTTGCTTTTTATCTTGTAACGTATGTGTATGTTACAATATCAGCCTTGTGACACAGTTATAAAGCCTATATCAAACTGGATCTCTTTCGCTGATTTACAATTGAATGTACAAATATTAGTAGACCACAGTGCAAATCTTGGAGTATTTATTTTCTAGACTTCGCACGGAAATCCTTAGCGCGGCCCTTTGTCAAGGGATGCCCCACCAGTCGCCGCAGAGCATGTTCCGACGGGCCCGCCGATGTTTTCATCTCGTACGGGGCCCTTAACCGGACATGAAGATTTCGACTCCTGGCAACACCCGGCCTTAGGAACTTTACGTGACACCTGCTTCGACGGATGGCTACATAAGCCCACCACGCAGGACGGCCAGTTGGGGCATTGCATGGCTCGAAATTCAACGATGCAAAACCTATTTATGGTTCAGGTGTTGCTGACCGATAACGTTGCACAACGATGTCGCCCTAAACTCTCATGCACGGCCCTCTGCCAAGGGATCACGAGTCGCCGCGAAGCGTGTCCCGACAGGGTCCATATCTCATGAGCGAATGACATTTTAGCGAACAGCGACATTTTAGCGAACAGCGACATTTGAGCGAATCGACGTTTTAGCGAATAACGGGGGCGCGCGTTAACCCATCCGCCGCGCTGCGCTTTACGCCGCTTCGCGGCGACAGTCTGCGGAGGCTCATTACAAAAATGTGAACCTATTTGGCCCTCCCGAAAAGGCCGCTTCGCGGCGTCCGACTATTCGCTAAAGTGTCATTCGATGAAACGTGGGAGTTCGCTAAAACGTCATTCGATCAACTGAGTGCCTCCCGTCCCGACATGCCCGAATATGCTTTCGCCGCCCAGGCGGCCCTACCCGGACATATAAGATTTCGACCCCTGGCAACACCCGGCCTCAGGAACGTAACATGACCCCGCTTCGACTGATGGCTACATAAGCCCACCAGGCCAGACGGCAGTTGGGGCACGGCATGGCTCGAAACAGACCGATGCAAAACGTATTTATGGTTCAGGTGTTGCTGACCGAAAACGTTGCACATCGACTTCGCCCGAAACTCTTATGCACGGCCCTCTGCCAAGGGATCACGAGTCGCCGCGAAGCATGTCCCGACACGCCCACCTATGCTTTCGGCGCCCAGGCGGCCCTATCCGGACATGTAAGATTTCGACCCCTGGCAACACCCGGCCTCAGGAACGTAACATGACCCCGCTTCGACGGACGGCTACATAAGCCCACCGGGCGGGACGGCAGCTGGGGCACGGCATGGCTCGAAACAAAACGATGGAACACCTGTTTATGGTTCATGTTAGTTCTCTCTCAAATGTCAACTGATATCGTAGCAATGAATTGCGTTTGGTAGTGGTGTCGTGCCCCTATGACCTCTCTAACTATAATGCATGTTGTCGCGTTTTTCGCTTAAGAGAAATAGTTTATTTTACAACCAGCAACATGGCTTTCGTAGGGGATTGCCTTGTGAGACTGAGCTCGTAGAATTCACCCACGAGTCATACACCAATTTTGAATTCAACCACCAAACCGATGCCTTAATTTTGGACTTATCACATGCCTTCGATCGCGTTCCTCGCTCTCGTCTGCTTGCGAAACATTCAGGTCTCAAAATCGACCCTCTCGTACTCTCCTTTATCTGTGGTTTTTTATTTCTCTCGCACTCAGTCCACTACAGTTAACAGTTGCTCATCCACCCACGCATAGGTTACCTTGGGAGTCCCCCAGAAGTCAATTCTTGATCCCCTGTTTTTTGTTTTTTTTTAATTCGCATTAACGATCTTTTAGAGAAACTTTTCTCAAACATCTGCTTCTTCGCTGAACACTGCGTGGTATACAGTAAGATTGTTTCATTGCAAGACCATCTCCAACTGCAAAGTGCACCGGAAAACGTCCAGGCATAGTGTACTAGGTAGTTAATGACATTAAATAAGTCAAGATATAAGTCAGTCCACTTCTCCCGGAAACGACAAAAATCTCAGTTCTCGTACAAATTAGAAAAATTACTTAGTCCAGGGCGCCCCATCTAATAATACCTCGGCGTGACCCTAACAAACGATCTTACCTGGAACGCTCATATCAGGCTATTCTCTGCTGAGGCGTGTTGTTGCGTCGGCTACATAAGACGAAACCTAAAATCGGCCTCCCTGTTCGTGCGTAAAATGGCATATGAGACGTACATTCGACCCAAATTAGAATATGCTGAGGCCATTTGGAGCCCTAACCAAATCTACTTATCAAACCATCTTCAGGCAGTCCATAATCGCGCTGCTAGTCTAAAAGACTTTAAAGCCCAAAAAACACGGACGAAGAAGAGACACATACACACAGACTGGTGCTAACTTTCAACTGATTTAATCGAAACAAACCAGCCAGCACACGTGCGTGAACACTTTTTCCCATCTTGCCAACCCCATGTGATAAAAGCAACCCATAAACACAAACAACAGATGACAATGATTTGAACATTCGTATCAGTTGAACGTGACAACACAAAACCATCTGGAAAAGAAACGTCATTGCCATTTAGTACAATTAAAAGCGTGCTGACGCAGTTGTCACCTGAGGTCTTTATAAAATACGCTTCAACTATTTCCCTCTCAGTTTTGTTATTTCCTCTTTTAATAAATTCTGTTTATTTCAACAGGGGATCACACCCGCACACATGCACTGTACTGCAAGGTGTACCCCCGCTTTGTTACGAACCGTTCTACGATGTTCACGCGTCCTTGAGTTAAAACACCGCCCAGTCTGTCCAATATACACGCTCCCGCACGTTAGTGGAATCTCATGAAAAACAACATTAGAGGCACAAGCGGTGTACTGAGTGAGGTGCTTCTTCGATAACACGTTTCTGTCTAGTCATCAAAGGACAAGCTTTTGCCAGCTTGAATGAGGCGGGGAAAACAACATTGACTTCATACTTAGTTGCTATTTTCTTAAAGTTATGCGACACCTTGTTTAAGTAATCCCTCACTTGATTTTTTAACCTTTTCTCGTTGGCCATTCCTTGTGTTGCCTTTACTTTTTATCTCTTGTACAAGGTCTTCACACACGCTGGTAATCAAGCAGGCGGGGTAGCCCGCCCTGTCTAAGCGTTCTACCCGAAGTGCAGAGCTAGTTGTCAAAGCGTGATGGAAGTTTCTTGTCAGAGCAGCCTGAAGACAGGTGAGAGCAATTCATCATTTTATAAGCTTAGAATGAGCGCTATCAAAAGACAAGAGGCTCTTTTTTTGTTAACGCGGTTTGCAAAACCAGCACACGTGTTCATCTGTAAAAGTAAGCTGTAGGTCTAAAAACTGAATGTACCTGTCGTTAGAAAGCTCCCAGGTGAAATTCAATCCGTACAACTTGGTCTCACACAATTGGACATCCTTTGTAACAACATCATTAAAACAGACCTCCGAGGGGTCATCCACAATAACCAGAAAGTCGCCTAAATATCTTAAGCACGTGCATCTCTTTAAGGCATTCCATTATGCGCTTATTCGTTTATGCTAAGAAAATATCACACAAAACTGGGGCTACCGAGGAACCAATACTAATCCCCGCATAATGCACATAAAATTCATCATTAAAGTTGACAACCGTCGACCGCAGATAAAATCCCGCAGCAACACTAAAAAGTGGTCACTGCTGACACCTGTAGAATTTTGAAATTCATTTTTTCCTGGTTTATCGATCTTGTCCCGAACAGCATTAAAGAGCCCTCCGTGTGTTTCTTAATCAAACAAATCCCCAGATCCGCCCTGCTAGGTTTGTTTGAAAGGTATACGATTGGTCAAGTAGTGTATTCGTCCTCAAAAACGAACTGAACCTTGCTTTAGTAAACGTGCGCAGCAAGATAGCGCGCCTTTGCCTTTTTCACACATATAAGATAGCGCAAGAAGACAAGTAGTTAACAGGACATGCTCTAACTTTCAACAAGTTTTACTCAGGAAAAGCAATGCATATATAATTACCATACGTGAAGCAGCAACACATAAAATTTATCAATTCAGTATCCGATCATTAAAAATTAACGCATACTAAGGTAGAAAGGTAGTGGTAAATCATTCAAGATCTAACGCTGCCTTCCTTCCTTCCATTCCGAGACTCTTCCTCTTTCTGTCAAGGCGATCCTCCTCGGGGCTAAATCACCCGCGTCACGTTTCCCGCATCACAAGCAGGAAACTTCTTTTGACTCCTTCTTTTCCCCCATTTTATGCACCTTTTCACCCTCCGCCGCATGGGCGCTGCCATCTTGGAATCACGTGATGCGGCCGCCATTAGGTTGCTTCAACTTGTTGCTCCGTTCTCCCGTCCGCGCCTTGGCGGATGCGTTGAATTCGTGTTTTTCGTCGCGTTTCACCGCGTCTCTTGCCTTACTCCGCAAAGTGTCGTTCCATACTTATACTTACCATGCAATTCCATTATATCATTATGCGCAAATCTTCTGTAGTTAATCTTGTAACACGTTTTTAATATTTTTTTTTTTTTACCGTCGGCGTGTAAGATACTGGTGAAAAGGCTTTATGGGAACGGGAATCAGCGTTAGCAGTTGCGCACATTGAATACATATATGACTTGAAGAGAGCCTCGGGGGTTCAAATACCAATAACTTATGAGAACTGAGGTTTGGTTACTAATAAGGGCGGAACATTTGCAATAGGAAGCCCAATGTTATTATATATATATGAGTGCGCATTGGTGCCAAGGAAGGAAACAAAAACACTCGGCGTCATTAGCCACGTGTATTTCCTGAAAGCATGGTGTTTTAGTTACAACAGATCGAAAACAGTTTTTTTTTATTACACTAGAGAACTTGTGGACAAGACGCGGGAACAAACGTTTAGTTTGAATTGTTTTTTATGCTAGAAATAACGGTACCTTAACATTAGGCAACTTGTTTGTTCGCAATATCACACCTATATCTGTTTTACGCTCTTAATCGCGTGTGCGATATAAGCATTCACTTTATCGGTTGATTTATGAATTCCACTGAATTGTATTTCGTGCATGGTCCCATGTCCATAGTCTTTGAGTTGCTTAAGTAATTTTTTTATTGTAACCATGCAGATTCACTTAATTTATTTCAACACAAATATTTGGACTCCCCGCGTAAGAAACTGTCACAGACAGCTTGATAGTGCCTATGATTCACAAAATGTGACGCCAAAAAGAATCCTTCAGCATGAAAATCACCCGAGTGCAGCCGATTGTCGACGGCAGATAGTTACTTTCAGTAGCTGGCGACATCAAAATGTGCAAAACGCATCGCTTCAAATCAGTGAACAGTTTTCTACTCAGATCCATTGGGTGGCGCCTGGCATTCGACTTCAGCCAAACTTATCGGAGATCATTTCTTTTGCGCTCTTCTATTTCATTCGTCAAATTTTATGGAAGATGAATATTAGACTTTATTTGAAGTCTGGCATTCATTTATCTCACCATTCTCATACCTTGAGAACGTCGTAAGCAAATGTCCATGTAACAAATGTTTATTTCATAAGGCCAATATTTTGAAATGCTGTTAATGAGTACTTAATTTAGTTAAAGAAATTTTCTAGTCAGCCGAAACTGGTCTATCAAAATATTTCTCGAGCGCTTAATTTCTGTAAATAAAACCGGCGGACACAATATCACTGTTTATATTATCTACGTGATTATATGAAACTTTTCTAGCCATCATAAAAGACGTTTCCAGTCTCGCAGCTAGAAAAGGTTGGTGTACGGAAATTAAACATCGAACATTACCCAGGCAGCACAAAACGTCGTGGAAACGTCAAGAAAAAGACTCGGACGTCCGTGACGTCCCGCATGACTTCGATCACGTTTTTTCGATGTTGAGGTGACGTCCTTATATAACGTTCCATTAGAGTCCAATCAGTGACGTTGTGACGACGTTGTATTTCAACTCAAACGTCGTCAACGTTCCCAGGACGTCGATGCACGACGTTCTCACAACGTCCAACGCTCACGTTTCTTTGACGTTGAACTGAAGTTCATAAATGACGTCCCATTATCGCCCTGTCCGTGACGTGCTGGCGACGTCACGTTTCAACTTTAACGTCGTCATCGTCGCCACGACGTCAAATCAAGACGTTTTAGCAACGTCGAACACTCACGAGTCTTCAAAGTTAAAATAAAGTCCAGGGTGACGTTGCATTATCGCCCCGTCAGTGACGTTTCAGCGACGTCGCGTTCACACCTAAATGTCGTAAACGTCATACAAGACGTGCTGGCAACGTCGACCACTCACGTTTTGTTCGACGTTTTTTAGATTTTCCAGCTCAATCTCCAGCCGCAGAATCACTGTGGTCAAGGTGACAGTGCTCAAGAGCCGCAAACAAAACTTAATTTTTGAGAGGTCGAGAAGTTTTATTATTTATACATTAATTTGCGTATTTCAAAATGCTATTAATTGCACATCGATGACGCTAAAGAGGGCATTTACAAAACTTAATGTACACGAGAGAAAAGAAATAATATGAAAGCATGTTGGGAATATCATTCCTTTTAGATGTGCTTGTTATAATTTTAGTTTGTTTAAAATAATGTTACGGGTTTAATTTGCGAAGCCCATGACGTCTAGAACGGATCGAATTGTACCATCCTTGCATTTTGCACGCGCGGTGTCGTCTTCCGTGGTTCCCCTGGGCCTCGGCACCCGCCTCAGGGGCGCCGCTACACTCTCCACTCTCCAGGTGATTTGAGGCCTGCATCCTTTCCTAGGAGCATCCATACTGCTCCGCGACCACCCGAGATTGTTTTAAGGTTCGTCAATTTCTTTTCGTATTTTGTAACCCATGCTCACCTGCTCACAACCAAAAAATTCGCATCAACATCACAGTTCATCCATAACACCAACTTCCAGCGCCTTAGCGCTTTCGGTAGATCGGGGCGCAAAGTCTTGTCACGTGACTGTCAGTACAGATCTGGCTTTCATTGCCACTGGTGACGTACCCAAACGAAAATATTTTTGCATGCCAGCACACACTATATCAGAGCACAACTTCACTGCACACTTGCGCATTTTTGGAGTTGACTCAAAAAAAAAAATAATAAAAAAATGCCCGGCAATGTCGAAATCCGGTAGACACTGTCAACGGTTTGTGGAAATTGACATTAATAATGCCAACCCGTGAATGGCCCAGATGACGGTCCAAAAAGCGCTCAAGCCCAGTCCGCACTTACGTGCCGAAAAAAAAAAAAACACAAAACAAAGAAAGAAAAAAAGAAGAAAAAAAAAACAGCCGCACGGCGCGAGAGAGAGGGGGAAAGGTAGGCAGAGGAGATGCCCGTGGCATCTCCATAGAGCCCAGGGTTGGGCAGAAATACTCAAAAATGTATTTGGAATTACAAATACTGGGATACATTAAAATAGTAGCTAAAATACTGATACTGAAATATATCCGTAAAAGTGTATCGCGATACGTATCGGAAATACAATTTAAATAGAGGCAAAAAGCATTTGGAAATACAAATACAGAAATACATTTTAGGGAGGGCAGAAATACAAATACAGAAATACTGATACTGCAATACATTTTTCAAATTTGTTTGAGACACCAAATGTGATGAAGCTTGAATTTGGAAGGGGAAGTTTTTGATTCTGAAATTGCTTTCCCGTATGCTTGGCACTTTGCCTTGAAGCTAGTGATTTCGGACGACGAGTAGTCTCCAGTGGGCTCAAAAAGAACGTTCGATCAAAGCCTGACCGCGGTCCCTTCCCTGAAATCCTGTCTGTTTGACGAGGGATGCGAAAAGACTTCGACATCTATATAAATTCTATGTCATCCTAAATTCCATCAAAATTCACCATGCCCCTGTCCAATAAGGACGTCCCTGTCAACTGTTAAACATAACAGCATCTCGCGACTGGGAGAAAAGACCTGCGAGGAAGAGGAGGATCTCGTGCCATCAGAGGCCCGGGCACGCACAATTTTTTTTCTTCTCTGGATTGATCGTGCAACCGCTATGACGAGCTGCTCAGATTAAATCGCTTGTGAAACCAGAGGCTGTTGGAGGAAGTTTTTACAGGAACTTGATGGTGCCGAAACCCGGGAAGGCTACTTCAACGCTACAGAAAGCCAACCGAGACCTCAAGGAGCTTCTGAAGACAGCCACATGGAGCGAGTACGGACCAAGCGAACCTCTCGTCGGGCCCAGACCACTCGGCTCATCCACGAGGTCAGGGCAACTCTTGCAAATGACGATCACGATCTTAGTTCGCTCACAACACTTCTTCAGAGATTAACGACAAATATCGAAGAGCTGAAAATCTTAGATCGAGAGTTCGAATCCCTCGTAAGCGACGAACACCTTGAGCAAGAGTATGAAGCGGTAATGACCTACCAGGACAACTCAACGCAGGCATTTGCAATGCTGAGTCATCGAATTGAGATTCTGAAGAATCAAGAAGCCCGAGTGGTAGAAGTAAACAGAACACCGGCGATTCTTCCGACCACCACCGAGAACGCCAGAGCAAGACTTCCGAAATTGGAGATGTTGAAATTTGACGGCAGCACTTCTCAGTGGCAAGCGTTCTGGGATATGTTCCAAAACACGATTGACCAGCATCCTCAACTGTGTCAGGCTGACAAGTTTCACTACCTCCGGTCCCTTCTCACCAGACCCGCATTTAGAGCCATCGCTGGCCTTCATGGGTCTAACTCCAGCTACACAGACGCGTTGGCTATACTCCGAGCGCGATTTGGAGACAAGAAACTCATCGAGCAAGACCATCTTTCAAAACTCCGAACGCTCCAGAAGGTCCCATCATCAAACGACGTTGGTGACTTAAGAAGACTTCTCGACGCCGCTCAGCTACACGTTCGTGGCTTAAAAGATCTCGGAGTTCACGCTATGTCCTACTCTGCAATGCTGAACGAGATACTAATGAAGGTTCTACCAACCGACGTCGTCATCGAATATCATCGACGAAAATCCTTCAGCGGAGCTACAGAGCCACTGACGTCAGAAGGAGATCTGGAGATGACCTTAAAATTTCTTCAGATTGAAGTGGAATGTCGAGAACGAAGTGGACTGACAACAGTCAAGACAGTCGACCTGACACTAGGAAGTACGATTCCAGAAGAGAAGGTACAAGAAGCTCCGCAGCTGTTCTACACAGTCGGGCGAAAGAGTCAGCAGACTGCCTTTTCTGCTCTTCCAGAAAACACTCGTCGGAAGATTGCAACACGGATGCAACGATAGATGCGAAAAAGAAGAAACTCTCCGACGACATGAGATGTCTTAAATGTACCATGAAGGGGCACAGAGCGCGAGATTGCAGAAGGAGAATCGTCTGCAATACTTGCAAAGGCAGACATGCTACATCGATGTGCGACCCACGCTGGCAACGAACTAAGGAGACGGAATAAAATAGCAAAACGAAGGCACTCCATACTTACGCTCCATCAACAACACAAAAGGAGCCCCATATCCTACTTCAAACGTTTCGGGGCTGGATCGCTGGCAAAAGTGGGTACAGATACATAAGAGGAATGATAGACGGAGGAAGCCAGCGAACTTTCATCCGAGAAGATGTGTCCAAAAGGTACCAACTACGTATTCTCGGTGACATAAATATTTGCATCAACACCTTTGGATCCGAAGCTGCAAAAGAACAAAGACGAAAGCTTGTGGAGGTTAGACTAAAGAGCCAGTACCAGCAAGGAGAGTACATCTTCGAAGCGGTAGAAGTCCCGAAGATTTGCAGCCAAATGATGGAGCTTCCTTTGGACCACCCTTTCATAGGAGAGCTTTAAAGTCAAGGAAAGGATTTGGCTGACCTTTGCCTTTTCGATGAAACGAAAGGGGCACTCAGAATCAGCCTTTTAATCGGTGCTGACCGAGTATGGAAAATCATGAAGGGTGACAACATCCGCAGTGAGAGTCAGCAGCTGACAGCGCTAAGCACTCGACTTGGTTGGACGGTGCAAGCACCAACGGACAAAAATTATTCATTGAGAACACAAAACCATGTCATGGCCTGTATTCTTGATGTAGGAGTAACCACCGAAGACGAAACGAACAAATTGCCAGCGTTTTGGGACCTGGAACATCTTGGAATCACAGACAAGGAAGATAGGTCCCAGGAAACGGTGTTACAGACATTTGAAGAGTCGATTTGTTGGACTGAAGGCAGGTATGAAGTCTCACTACCCTGGAAGACCAACAAAAGAACCGAGCTCCAGGACAACAAGGAGCTGGCGACAGCAAGGTTAAACGGGTTGATACGAAAACTCCGGAGAGATGAAAACCTGCTGAACACTTACGACAGTGTGATCCGTCAATATTTGAAGGATGAGCATGCAGAGGTGGTTCCAGATGCGAAGAAAAATACAGGACGGCAGTACTACATGCCGCACCATGCGGTAATGCGCGAGGAGACGCTCACAACGAAGATTAGAATCGTATTTGACGCCTCATCTCACCAACAAGGAAGTGAGAGTCTCAACGGATTTCTTGAAACGGGACCAAAGGCATCTGACGACCTATTGCAGGTTCTCCTGAGGTTCCGAGTCAATAAAATAGCGATGACAGCAGATGTTCAGAAGGCATTTCTGCAAATATCAGTAAAAGAAAGAGACCGAGATTCGCTACGCTTCTTGTGGTTTGGAGAGAGGCCCACAACAACCGGTCAGTTACCACCAATACAAGAGTGGAGGATGACCCGCGTTCCGTTTGGAACGACATCCAGTCCGTTCTTGCTGACAGCTACCCTACAGCATCATTTCCGAACAGTTCAAAACCACCCGGAGACAGCTCAGGTTCTAGCGAAATCGTTCTATGTCGACGATCTCTTGACTGGCGCCCAGAGTGAAGCAGCAGCAGTCAAGCTGTTTAAGGAAACACAAGACATCATGCAACAAGCTGGCATGAATCTTCAAAAATGGGCATCCAACAGCAAGACACTGCAAAGATTGTTCCAAAAAGGAGTCCCCCAACCAACTGATATGGCGACAGACACCAAGGTGCTTGGAATGCATTGGAATACAGAGGAGGACACTTTGAAGTTGTCATTGACATCGACGCTGAACTTCTTGAAAACGAAATTAAGTACAAAGCGATATGTCCTTCAAGCTGCCAATAGAATCTACGACATCATGGGATTGCTATCACCTTTCACCATCCGAGTCAAGATTATGTTCCAAAAACTGTGAGAATTAAAGATAGGCTGGGACTATAGTCTTCCTGAGAACATACAACAAGAGTGGAACACGTGGTGCAACGAGATTCCACAGCTACAAGTCATATCCATATCTCGATTCTTGTTCGAGGAACTCCGAGACACTACGCTGTTTTACGAACTACATGTCTTCACTGACGCCAGTCCGAAGGCTTACGGCGCAGTTGTCTACCTAAGAACATCGGACTCTGAGAACACAGTAGAAATACATCTACTACTTGCAAAGGCGCGAGTAGCACCTCTTAAAAAGCTGACACTCCCTCGCTTAGAGCTGATGGGAGCTCTCATCGGTTCTAGATTACTGCGCTATGTAGAAAAGACGTTGTCGCTTCAAGACCACGAAGTATACTTGTGGACAGGCTCTACCATAACGTGGAAGTGGATACAAGGTCAAAGTCACCGGTGGGAGACATTTGTTGCTAATAGAGTGAGGGAAATCCAAAACAACACGCCTACAGCTCGCTGGAGATTCTGCCCGGGTAAAGAAAACCCGGCAGATTGCCTAACAAGAGGACGCCCCGCGTCAAACCTAGAGTCAAACAACTTGTGGTGGACTGGCCCTTCTTGGCTCAAGAAACCGTCACCAGAATGGCCACAGGCGCATCCCGAACGAGACGACCTAGACGACATGGAAGACAATGACATCAAAACCAATGTACTGCAAGTAACAACTGCTGTAGACAATCCTGTACTTGACTTGCAACGCTACAGCGAGCTCTCAAGGGTCCTACGCGTCACTGCTTGGATTTACCGTTTCAAAGAAAACACTGGCGCACTGAAGGAATTGTCTAACTACCTTTTAACGGCAGAACTCAAAAGAGCGGAACAATACTGGATAAAGGTCACACAAAAAAATGAATTCTCGGGAGAACTTCAGAGCATACGAAATGGAAGGCCGCTGAGCAAGTCATCGAAACTAAAAGATTTGACACCTTTCATAGATGACATCGGAGTTTTACGCGTAGGCGGTCGTCTCCAACAACTAACTGCATCAGAAGACCTTAAACACCCCATCATACTCCCCAACGCACATCGCTTCACCGAGTTACTTATATGCAGCGCACATCAGCGGGTGCTTCACGGAGGAGTAGCAGATACTTTAACTGAATTGCGCGAACAGTATTGGATTGTACGCGGAAGACAAGCCGTAAAGAAGTCTCTGCGAAACTGCACCAAGTGTGCGAGGACACACTTGAGGGCCGCATCAGCTCCTATGGTACCACTGCCAAAAGAACGCATTGAGGCGACGCACCCATTCAAGGTCGTGGGTATTGATTTTTCTGGTCCACTTTACACAAAGGAACAAAAGAACGAGAAGTCGTATATCGCCATCTTCACATGCGCAGTCACACGAGCAGTTCACCTCGAGCTCACAACGAGCACATCTGCTCAATCCTTCTTGATGGCTTTACGTCGGTTCGTTTCCAGAAGAGGACTGCCAAACATACTTTATTCAGACAACGCTTTGGCGTTTAAGACAATTGCAAGAGATATATCAGCTGTCTGGGAACTGCTCCGACATCAGGATGCACAAGACTATGTCGCCCACCATCACATCACCTGGAAATTTAGCGCCGAAAGAGCCGCATGGTGGGGAGGTTTCTGGGAGAGAATGATACGGACAGTGAAGACCTCCCTCAGGAAGGTTCTAGCCCGAAGCTATCTTAATTTTGAAGAGTTATCGACGGTGTTACAGGAAGTAGAAGCCGCCGTGAACTCGCGTCCTTTACCATTTCTTTACTCAGATCAACGGGAACCAACAATTTTAACACCTGCACATTTCCTAGTAGGAAAGCGACTTCTGTCGTTGCCGACAATGAAGCAAATGAGCTCCAACCCGCAGACATCGCGTGAACTAAGACGGCGATGGAGCTACCGAGAACTAATTTCACAGCAGTTTTGGAAGAGGTGGATGAAGGAGTATCTTTTGCAACTTCGCTCTGCCCACCACACTCCGCCCAAGAACACAACGCCTATTGCTGTCGGGGACGTGGTAACTATTCACGATGCGAGACGACCAAGAGCAACGTGGAAGGTGGGACGAATAACAGAAGTGCACCCTGGACGAGGCAATATCATTCGCTCGTGTGAAGTACGACTGCCGGACGGACGAACGTTTAGGAGACCAGTCCAACTTCTTTACCCACTGGAGGTCTGCAACAAGTCCGCGGTGGGAGCCTGTTAAACATAACAGCATCTCGCGACTGGGAGAAAAGACCTGCGAGGAAAAGGAGGATCTCGTGCCATCAGAGGCCCGGGCACGCACAATTTTTTTTCTTCTCTGGACTGATCGTGCAACCGCTATGACGAGCTGCTCAGATTAAACCGCTTGTGAAACCAGAGGCTGTTGGAGGAAGTTTTTACATCAACATTAATCACATGACGTCGCGGTGGAATGAACTGGTATTCTTTGTCTGTGGGTGTGGCCTTGAACATGAAACTTTACCGCGCTGTTGTGTGAAATACGTGCTTTCGTTGTAGGTTACCTTGTTGAAGATTATGCAGGAAGCTTCATTTGGAATTTTTGAGAATAGTGGACCACCTGAAGCATCCTGGAACACATGTCTTCTGTCACGGTTAATAAAACGATGCGGTGGCATCCCTGTTGTGAAGGCCCTTCCTACCGAACCTCCGTCACCGACGCATGGATTGCAATTCTCAAGTTTCGTCTTGCATACTCCAAATAGAGACCTCGTGGATTGCGACCCCATATTGCCGGCACAGGCACGAGCTCTTCGACAAACAGCGCGCCGGAGACGAGTCGCAGGTGCACGAAGTCTGGGTCAGCGCAGCGAGGTCACGTCTGACCTCAGTCCTGGGTTTCGGATCACCAGAGCAGCGTGTCACTTTCACGTCGGCTGATGACCTACCATTAAGCAGTGCAATATTACGGGCGCAGCCGCAGACGCATTCGAATATGTGTTGAACTTCACTGAGTGAGTCATCCTGCTATTTCAAGTCAACCACCGCCAGGCTCGTGCTGCAACGGACTGTAACTCAGCTCTGCCGGCTGGGTGTACTGTGTACGCTAAGGCAAGGGAGAGGTTAGCAGCGGGCTTTGGATGCCAGCTAAGGCAAGAGAGAGGTTAGCAGCGGGCTTTGGATGCCAGCAAACAATGACTCAAGAGACCCTTACCTAGGGACCTGCGGCACAAGATGCTGTGACTCCACTTCTGGCGCGCCACCTGGTTCGTGTCCCCGACTATGCAACACTTCTCAGAAGAGAGAAGAGGAGGCACAGAAAAATAGTTTGAAGAATCGGAAGGAACCTTGGTCAGCATGGTAACAATGCCCCACCATCTCCTTAACCCTAATATCCTCAGAAGTAAAAAAAAAAAAAATCTTTCGGATTTGTTTTTTTTTTTTTTTTTTTTTGGGGGGGGGGGGGGGGTATTTCTCAAGGAATGTACCGAAATACATTTCTCCCTGATTGTATCGCGACACAAAGAAACATTCAAAATGTATTTCGATACAGAAATACAGATACTGGTGAAAAAAAGGTATCGCGATACAGAAATACTGATACAAAATGTATTTCTGAAATACTATCGCGATACATTTGTATCGCGATACTGCCCAACCAAGATAGAGCCCCACGCGATGCGTCGGGGAACTCGGCAAGAAGAGGGCGAGAGAGAAAAGTGGGGGAAGATAGCGACGACGAACAATTGACAAGCCTAAGTTCCGGGTGCGCGTATTTTCACAGTGGTTCCCAAAATATTTCACTGAATGTTCTGTTCTTCGAATTGGCCAAGAGAGAACAGCTCTGGGACCCGGTCCAGCTTTTTCCGAAAGCCAGTCACTAGCACCGGCCGTCACGTCTACGGGTCTATGAGGCAGGCTGCTATGTCGCCGTGATTTTTTTTTTTTTTTCGAGTCTGCGATTGGATGAGTCGTTCAAGCCACCCCATGAAGAAGTCGGTGATCGCCAACAACGCCGTCGTATTCAGTCACGGCTCGAGGACCTTTTCCAAGGCCGTAACGCTTCACACGTTGAATCGTACTACTGCTCGGATCAAGGTGCCTGTGAGGATATGAATGACGCCCCCCAGAAAACAAGTGGCAGTGCACATAACGGCGCGTCAAGTCCAGTCTCCGATCAAGACCCTTCAGACGCCTCCGACGATCCCTAGCGGACGGGATCCCCCTTGTAAAACCATTCCGTGCGCACAGAGAGAGTACCAGCTACGCGCAATGCGGCGGCTAAAGCACGCGCGTCAGCGCATTAATCAGAGGCAGAACGAGGTAAGCGGTGGAACATTCCGCGCCGCGTGACATCGTCTCTTGTTCATTTATTTAAGTGAATTGGTTTGTTCTTTTATATCTTTGAGGCTGGCACATCCAGGGACGTCTTTTGGAGGCGCTCGGTATTGCATCTCGTGTCTGAACATCCTCAAATAAACAGTTCGTACCAAACCTGTGTTTTAGTTACTTCCTTCGTACTTGCATGATAGCAACTTGCCTTCGCAATAGTACTAAAAAAAAATACTTTTTTTTTTTGAGGGGGGGGGGGGGGGGACGCGATGTTTTCCCACGACGGCTAGGAAACGTAATTTGGAAAGGTTTCTCGACGTTTTGTGAACGTCGTTGGTAGTCTGGATGTCGTAAACACACGTATCATAAACGTCGAGGGAGGACGCAACGGCCCGCTGAGACGTGCATGTGACGTTCAACAAACGTCATTTGGAACGTCCCCTCGACCTTCTGTGCACCTTTTCTCGCGGACATTTAAAGGTTTCATTGACGTCGAAGGAAGGTAACGTCCGGACCTTCGACGTTGTAGGACGTCACGTTACAGACGTCTTCGACGTTCTTTCGACGTTTTCTTCACGTTTATGTGCTGCTTGGGTAAACTTGTCAGTTCATCTGTTCTTGGTGATTCAGCAGATTGTTAATCATGTTGTCGGCCTTCTTTTTCACTAAGCACTCATGCAACATAGTCTGTTGGAATATAAGGTTGGCAGTAGCAGCTCTGACTTGAGCGCGAGCTATCTACCTTCCGTACCGCTCGGTGCACGCACAGCCAAAGCACGGCGGCAGGCAACTAGCGCACGCTGCAGGCGGAACCTGTCCTGCACTTTATTTTTTTTACTTCTGGAAATTAGTGTCCGCAGGTACAGCCGTGTACAATGGTACTCCTCTCTGTGCATCAGCGCAGTTGTTTCACCGCTGAACCTGGCCGAAATTAACGATGGACGGAATCAGACGCATATAGTGTTCGTAAAAAAAAAAAATCGCAATTTCGGCTCGAAACCACTTCGTGGTTTGCCAAGTGGCTCAGTACCATTGTTTCAATCGCTCTGTGCTACAAGAAAGAAATTTATATCGCAAAATAATCAAAAGTGGCATGAAACAGCATCACAATCGCGTGCATGTTGAAATCGAAACCGACCAAATTGAAGCAACATAATGGCGGCGAGTGCGCCAGCGCCCTCTACCCGCCGGTCAGGCAACTACTGAAATGAAAAGGTCTATAGAATAAACTGGAACGTCCTCCGCTCACATATTGTAACCAAGGCGGATTCAACCGCCTTTCGCACCGCCTTTTCCTCTCACCTGTAATTTTTTATTCTGGCGTTTTTCCTGTCTCGAGCTCACTGGTTTATGTTATCTACTGTAACGTTTCACCCCTTTGTCACTGTGCTCCGCATGTGCCCAAGCTAATGCGTGTAAGTACCTTCTGCCCATGGCGTTGGCCACGTTGTCTTCCAACACCTCATATATTCGCTTATGAGGGTGTTACGGTTTTATGTTCTCGTGTATTGTACACGAAAACATAGGGGGGGGGGGGGGGGGGGGGCTTTATGTAATTTCTTCAAATTAGGGTGCTTAAGGAAATTCAAAATAAATAAATAATTACGCATGGTTCATTGGGTAATACGCAGAAGTTTCCAGTGAAATGGCGTAATGTCTATAAAAAAGCTAAATGTGACTTAATTGTTTTTTGCTATAAAAACATGTAACTTAGGGAATGCACGTAATATCAGCACTAATTGCAAAGTATGTATTCATATAAAGGTTGTAAATTGTTTATCGAGAGGTGGCATGCGAACTTTGTTAATATACGTCAAACCTTTCCCAGTGAGTTACGGCATGTCTCCTCGTTGATTCTGGATATAGATGGCGCATTGGTCGTCAAGCACCGACTGGAACTCACACCGAGGCAGAGGGGTTTAGAGTGATAAACCAGAACTTCGAAAGGGCCCCCCTCCCCTCCCCGGGTTGCCACCATATTGTACGCCAAAGTGACTACTCGTCACGTGAGCTCACAAAAGCCGTGACGTCAGCGGTAAAATGGAAGCGCCCAGAGCTGGTTCATGCGAGTTGGTGAGGTACGCTAGCGTTAATGTATATGCTCCTGTAGGGAGCAGAGTAGCGTCATTGATTGATGTTCGAATTCGCCGAAGATCCGCGCTTCCTATTGGGTCATGGCGATCACGTGGGCAAAAGTTTCCTGCGCTCTCGCAAAAAGGTTTTAGTCTTCGCGGCGGGAGCATTGGTGGCGTATCAGCAGTCGTTGTTTTTGCAACATTTCAAGAGTTAGAAAGGGACCCAGAGATGCAAGGGTTCTGCGCTTTTGAGTGTAATCACGGGCATGAGGCTGGAAAACATCTTTTTCGTATCACGGAGGGCGAAAAACGCCGCAAACGACGACTTTGGAGCGGCAGCGGATCAGTAGAAAGGGCTTCACTCCCATCTCTTGTACTCGGCTGTGCGAGCTGTTTTATTAGTGCGATAACTGATGTAAACTTTTGAATAACTAAATGAACACGAACTGCGATGTTCATTTTGACGAAGATCAGAAGGTCTCTCGACACCGGAACGACGGCAAACGGAAGCTAGCGCAAAATACGGTGCCTTCGGTCTTCGCCCCCAAGCCACAAAGAGCTCCTCTTTTCCGAAGAACCGAACAAACAGGTATATTCTATCCGTAGCGTTTAATAACTACGCGATAATCGACCGCTACTGGACAGACTTGCCATAGCTCGCCGTGAAATTCTCTCGCATTATTGCTGTATCACGTCTCCTACGTGCTCGTACGACACCGCATTTCTTGTAACGCTTTGAATATCCTTTGGTTTTATTCTGAGCATGTAACTTGATTAGCGCGTCTTAGCTTCGAGCACACGGAACGAAAGGTACCGCTGCAGAAGCTAGAGATCATGGGCTAAATCCCCATCCCTTCCATTTCGATCTGGATGAGCATCGTACCGGCACGCTTGTTGCAAATGGAAGATGAAGAAGACGAGCGGGATCGAGAGCGCGGGTCTTTGTGAACGAGATGGAGCCGAACAGTAAAAGAGTGAGGTCATCCCGACCGAATTGTCTATCTTTCTGCCTCTTTTTTTATTACTTCCGTAACATTTTGTGCCGAAACCCGGGACGCTTCGGCATCACAAGGCCGTCAGCTACACGCCAAAAAAATACCAAGCCTACAGAGTGGACGGACTTCGGTGAGTCATAGGCAAAAGCAGACCACTGGGCAAAGAAAAGAAATGGAACCTCGGAAGGACACTACATTGCATCGTAACTACTGATTGGCATTGGAGAAGTTGAAGGCTAGGCGCTCGGCTGGACGGGCAAGGAACACCAGGATTATAAACGACGGACATCGAGTTCTACAGGATTCCAGCCCGGACATTGCTAAAGTCCGTTCGATCAAGGAAAGGCTCATTACCAACAACGCAGAGCTTCTGCAAATTGACGGTCAGCTAGAGCCACTCATTCCGATGGAGCAGTTGGAACAGGAGTGTATCGCTACTGCTGAATATCAAGACGATGCAGTCATGATACTCAGCGAACTGCAAAGCAAGATTGAAGCCCTGGAACCTCGGAGAATAGAAAATTCAGTGGCGAATACGGCAGTGCATGAACTTCAAGACAACTCAGCCAGTCGAGGACCAAAGCTCCCAAAGCTTTAACTGTCCACTTTTGAGGGAGAGCTAAGCAACTGGCTAGCATTCTGGGAGCAGTTTTATGGTGCAATTCACAAGAATTTAACATTGACATCCACAGATAAGTTTCACTACCTTCGTCGGTGTCTTACTGGAGATGCGGCAGCAGCAATAGCAGGTCTACCAACGACGGAAACATGCTATGCTGAAACAATCACCATTTTACAGCAGCGGTTTGGAGACCAGAGACGAATAGAAAGACTACTACGAAGCCTTTTTCGACAGGCTTCAGGTCACGGCTCCCTCATCTACTATCAACTCACTCGGACCAACAACAACGAACATATCCGACAAGCTCCGGCCCTACCGGCGCAAGCACTGCCTGGCCGATGCCATCTTGTCTGACCCAACTCTACGTGACGAGACAGCACACATCCGTTACAACTAACGAAATTACTTCCTATCTCCTTTAAAAAAGGTCAATATAAACTCTGTGTATTGGAAATATTTAATCCCAATGCAGTTAATGGAAACCAATAAAAACATGTTATTATTCGATTATCTCAATACGCACGATGGGAATTCATATCGGAGCCCAATATCCCGATATAATATGCGGTTATTGGTATACGACATGATATCGGAGCACAATATACATCGATATAATGCGCAGTTATTAAAATAGAATACGACATCGCGTGCATATTGGTGACTGATATGAACATATTGTACGGCGCCACGATATATAAATATATATGGCGTAGAACACGGGCCTAAAAGAGAATAGAATACAATATCGCGTGGATAAATCTCAGAACGGATACCCAGTTACCAACATAAATTACGTCGGCTTATACCGCGGACTAAGAGGAAACGGAACACAGTATTGATCGTCCCTGAAGCAACATGTGGAAATCGGTATGCCCACATATACGACATCGCTTGAATGATATCGTAAAGCAGCAGGAGTTACCATACGGCAATACGAGAGAGAACGATATTGGAGGTGGAAACACACAGAACACAAACTGTCTGCGTTGTGAACACCTTAGCATTGATCGAAAGCGTAAGTACGTACGGCTGATGGTACGGCACACAGTACACACAGTGTCGTGCGCTTGAAATGCTAGACAACCACCAAACAATTCAGGATAATTAGCTGCAGAACACCCGCGACCACCCCTTTCAATGAGAAAGCCCAAAACGACGTGCCTATTTCAAGCGATCGTTTTCCAACAAATCTTTATTGTAGTTGTTATAGTGCAACACAAGTTAAGTTACCGCTGTTGGGACCGAAATCGTGCGCGATACGTGACAATGTCGGTTCGCACGATAAAATAATGAAGTTTAATAGCTTTGACAGTTCACGTGCATTTAGTTACTTCTTACGCGCATATTACCTTCTTGGGTAATCCTACGTCGTACACAAAATCCACGACAATATGTGAGCACATTTCTCCCACCACTCTTCGTCGCCTGTTTCGCGAGATTCACACAGTGTATAAAAAACGACGTGAAAAATTCGTGCATTTGCGCCATCACAGGATACGTTACAGACTCGTTTTTCGAGAAGATAAATTTCCAACGCCAACCTGCGCGCGCTCCAGCTCGAACTTTGGAGGCAGTTCGAAGGGAGCGAGCCGGCGAGCCTGCGCCACCTGCGCTGCCTGCGCGGCCTGCACTGTAGTGGCTTTAGCCGAGCCCAGACAGTTCGTCGCGCTCTTCGCTCGCGGGCTCCAAGCGAAACCACCGCACTTCCGATCGCTTCGTAAGCTACGTATACACGACATTATTTCTTGCAGCATTAAGTGCTTTGGTATACACGGATCAAAGTAAATACCGAAGGACAGAAAGGAGACCTGAAGTTTTGAAATCGCAGTTTATTTGAAGAAACGTGTCCCCTGTTGAAAGCTTCTAGCTGTGCTCTGTTTCAGGCGTCATTTTGACTGTCTGTACTCCAATGTAACGTCAGTCCGTGTTCACACTGAGCTAACTTCTCTACCTTGTTATCTTATGTGCCAAATAGACGAAGAAACAAGCGCCTCGTCTCTTCCGAATACCCAACCTTCAGCCCCCTGGTACTTTCCAGCCTGCTTGCGGCCGCAAACCGTTCGACGTATTGGATTCGCGGGTTCGTTCGAAGAGACGTTGTTTGAAGCTCACGAGTCGCCGAAGTGTTACCGGAGCCAATTTTATTTCCAGGTCATTTATCGAGGTATATGAATTTCGTTTGCAGCTGTCGGCCGCAAGAGAGATTGCCTAATTTTCAACAACTTGACTATTCCCACCAAATATGACAAGTGACCAAAAATAGGACCTCATTTGTCGGCCGAGGCACTGTGCTTGCGTCAAGGCAGACTAGCCTGGATTGCTGGGCTTATAATTTGTTTCATCACCCGTGTAGGATTCCATTGTCGCTCATCAAAAGAAAAAAAAAAAAAACGCTGTGACCAAGTCTGACTTGCTCTGGTGTGCATTTATCCTTGGCAGTAAACTCTGCTAAATGCGGCAATATATATATATATATATATATATATATATATATATATATATATATATATATATATTAATATATAAACATATATATATATATATATATATATATATATATATATATATATATATATATATATATATATATATATATATATATATATATATATATATATATATATATATATACAGGGTATTTCAGAAAACGCAGGCCAAGTCGCTCTTGCAAAAACTACTTATCACAACGAAAAAAAGATTGTGGCGTTTTGGTCCTGGGCCAGGGGCCCATTTAAGAAAATTATTAAAGTCCCGGGTAATCAACTTGTTAATTATTTTTGCGTAATTTACATTTTAATATTGTGTTTAAAGGCATGGTTCGCATTAGAAAATTGCTCAGCATCATCGAAAACCACTAAATCAACAAATTGCAGAACGATAGAAGGCATGCGAAGCATTTTACGGCTTTCGGAAAACCGCACAAATTCGACGGATTTTTAAGTTTCGGTTTGTTATCGGACCGTACACTGTAAACGAAAAGTAGCCCGGATGGGGGTTTTAAAGAATAAGATACCGATTAAACTCCCAAGCCTAAAGCATTCAGTCCCGCACATGGGAGTACAAAAACTAGAAACCACCACTTTACTCTGGTCGCTAAGAGACGAGGTATAAAAGCGACAACACCTGATTTTACTCCCATTCTAAACTGGAGTTCTTGTATGACAACCCTCCGCAAGACGAAATGGCAGTTGAAAATACTCCCATCCGTCCACCCGTCTGCGGGAGATCGGCCGCTATTGACGCAGCCGGCGTTTCCCCCGTCCCGCTCAGTACCGGCTCTGGCACCAACGGGTTTCCCGTCGTGGAGGAGGTCGTTATAATGGGTCCAAGACGTTTTGGGGCTGGTTTTTGTCCAAAATCCCGACGCTCTCGAACAACAAATATTACACCAGTGAAAAACCAATCACAAAATACGAACTTTTCGCTCAATCTGGCGAATACTCAAAAGTTGAGGGTACTATGGGGAAGCAGAAGACAATCCAGCTCTTTTCGGGCAGACTCAAGTATACACTCTCAGAAAAAAAGGTGTATTATTACACCCCTTGTCCCATATAATACACCCCAAAATTTCAATTCGACGTACAGCGCCCCATAATCGAACAGGCGGCCCCAAAGTTTACGAGGGGCTTGATAGCCGTGTGGTACAACTTATTAAGATAGCTGATGTACGTATTATTGACTACAAAAAAGATTATCAGAGTTTTCTTGGCCGCACTGCAAAAGCTTCATGTTTTCTTTCTTTGGTCTTTGATACGTGCTTTAGCAATTTAATAAGTTATATTGCACCGTTATCAAGCCCCTGGTAAAATTTCGTGCCGTGTGTTCGACTCTAGAGCGCTGTACGTCGAAATGAAGTTTTGGGGTGCATTATATGGGACAAAAGGGTGTAAGGTGATACCCTTTTTTTTTAGAGCAACCATTGTGTGTTGTTTAAAGGCCCTTTCACACGATGCATTTTTCTGGCGCATCTTGACTCGCGAAACGAGTTTCGTGAAATGAATGCGCCGTCTGAACAGGACCGAAAAATGTGCGTCTGCATCCCCCTGGGTTTTCACGAAAAACACAGCCAACGGCCTCTCGCGAAAGCTTTCACGCGATCTCAAAAGGATAAGCGAGCCGTTGGCGGGGCCCAGTGGCGGATTAAGAGGGAGGGGGGGGGGGGGGGGCGGTCTGTCCAGATGTTCTGACTTCCTCTTGATTTGTGCATGTGTAAAAATTTAGGGCCGGAAAACAAAGGGAAAGGGTGGAGGGGGGGGGGGGGAGGGTTTTTTTTTAAAGACATCTGATACGCTAACCTCCCCTCTCTCGAAATACCTGCGTCGGTACCTGGCGGGGCCAGATTTCTTCCCGATTCCAAGCCACAGCAGAAAAAAAGTAAATAAACACGGCGCGATCCACGGATGGATACGTAGGTTGCGTTTTCTTGGTCCACACGAGTTCGGGTGCGCACAGGTCGGTGGCGCGTGGCAGCTTTCTCGATTTTTGTGCACTCGTAGCGACGAGCGCGAACGCTGCACGCCGCCGCCAAGAATGCTCTATTCGCGTCATCAACGAACCTGGAGAGCGCTGCCCGACGGCGGTGACTACCCAGAAGCCCACGCGCGAGAGCCCCATTCGGGAATTCGGGGCAGCTGGGGCCAGTGTGGTGCTCGAGGCGCTCACTTCTGCGATCTGAATCTGCCGTTCTTGCCGCGTGTCGTCTGCTGTACACGTTTTTCCGTGCTGGTGTGCATTTCTAACGTTCGTGCGCTCGACTGGGCGATTGTGCGCGTGGACGTGGACTGCTCCGAGGATGTGCTACCGCCGTTAGGCCTATCTGTCCAACGAGCCCGGGCCCATAGGCCTAACAGCCGGTGGTGGTGGTGGTGTGCCGACGAAAGCGGGAAGCTCCATGACGCGTCAAAGGTAGAGTTAATTAGAATTAACGATGACCCCATGTGTGTTCTATATTTTATCATGTGCTAGTCGTACGTTAAGGCAGCCGTTCCCGGTCGAAACAAGCGCCATCGAATGTACGGGAACGGAATTCGGGGCAGCTGGGGCCAGTGTGGTGCTCGAGGCGCTCATTTCTGCGAACTGAACTTGCCGTTCTTGCCGCGTGTCGTCTGCTGTCCACGTTTTCCCGTGCTGGTGTGCATATTTAACGTTCGTGCGCTTACTGGGCGATTGTGGACGTGAACTGCTCCGAGGATGTGCTACCGCCATTAGGCCTATCTGTCTAGCGAGCTCGGGCCCATAGGCCTAACAGCCGGTGGTGGTGGTGGTGGGGTGCCGGCACAAGCGGGAATCTCCATGACGCGCCAAAGGTAGAGTTAATTAGAATTAAGGATGACCTCATGTGTGTGTGCTATATTTTATCATGTGCTAGTCGTACGTAATGGCAGCCGTTCCCGGTCGAAACAAGCGCCATCGAATGTACGGGAACGGTGGACCCAATGAAACATTTTAACCAAGCCGGCCAGAAATTTTCATCTGGAGTGTCTCGGCTAGGTAAACGATAGTAGCGGTCCGCGATGAAAGTGGGACTGCATTTTTGCATTGTTTGCAAAGGTTCCGTGAAATGCGCTACAATTTCAAACGCGTACGTTGTGTAATTAGGCTTCGTCCGCTTTCTTCGGTGTCAGTTTCTTGACTCGGCGAACAGACTGGCCATCTGTCAGAAAGAGGTCGCTGTGGAATATCGATTTCATCGAAGCATTCCGGCGGAATCACCAGAGTCGCTTGACACCACTCCGGAAAATCCGCCAAGCAGCTAGTTTCGACAAACCCGATAGTGTGATTTGTGTTTTGTCACATTTGTGTGAGATTTTGGAGAAAATAAATGCTGGTCTGCATTCGTTATCCCCCAACATTTGTTTGTTTTCGATCTGCTAACCACTACCCCGAATCGTTGTTTTGAAGCGGGTCCAAACCACGGGAACGAAAAGGTACCGACTGGGAATCCGACATACGGTACGTGTAAATACGACGCTGCCACCTTGAGCATGCGGTACGTGTAAATACACGCATGCTCAAGGTGGCAGCTCGTCGGGATGCGCTGGCTGGCCGCGCTGATAAACCAGACATTGGCGTAGCCAGGTCGTGTTCAAGGGTCGAAGCGCCTTCGAAATTGCATGGTTTTCCTCTTTCCCCCATTCCCTTTTTCATTGTCAGCTTTTTTTTTTCTTTTTTTTTTTCTTGTTTTGTGAAGGCATTAAAAGTCCTATGTGCTTCTCTTTCTGTTCGACAACCCACTACGGCGAGGGGCCGGAACATTCCAAAGCAAAACGAAGATGACAACACTGTCCGTGGACTGCGTGAGCGTGAGAAATAGAAGTCCGGCTCCGGCTTTCCGAAGAGCTCTCGCCAAACTCGACAGTGTTATTAGCAACCTAAGCCTTTCTTCGGGCTCGCAGGTGCGGATGACTCCGCTCCTGACGTCACATAAGCCGCGAAATCCTGACCTCGAAGGACGCTGGCCTCGCCTCGGAGAATGCAGGCGGCTTGAATAAAGTTCCCCTACTCTTTGAGCCTCAAGGACTCCACGCCACTATCAGGGCAGCGAAACAAAATTTCAATATAGCAATACTTTGACTTTGCAAACCCTACAACCCTACAAACAGGACGACAAAATGACAAACAGCTTAGCTTTCTTTTTTTCTTTTCGTCCCGTCTTTTATTTGTTTTGGGCGCATACCAAAATGTAAAAAAGAAAAAAAGCGGGAGAGAAATGCGGCAGCATATGCACCCTAGAAGCACTTTGGAATGCTCATAATTATTTTGGTTTCAAAGCGTACCGAGGTTACTTCTTTAATCACTGCAGTGGGTAATGTTTATAATCTTGCGTTCAACACGTGAGTCGTGAAAGTTCCTTTACGTATATAGACTCTCAAAAATTAATTCAATAGCCAATGCTGTCGCTTGACGCTTTTTTAAATAATGATTATTGACCTACAACTTCAAGCGTGCCATCAACGTCTCCAACAGAGTCGGCACATTCACGTCAGGCAGCATCGTCCGCCCTGGGCGAGAGCAATGTCATGGCCATAGGTCGGCATTTCCGAACCCACTCACTCACCATCACATCACTAATTACAGCGACATCCAAAAGTCACAGCCCTTCACATCACAAAGTACATCGACGTCCAAAAGTCACAGCCTTTCACATCACAGAGTACACCGACGTCTAAAAGTCACGGCATTTCACATCACAAAGTACACCGATGTCCAAACGTCACAGCCCTTCACATCACAGAGTACACCGATGTCTAATATTCACGGCCCTTCACATCACAAAGTACACCGACGTCCAAAAGTCACCGCCATTCACATCACGGAGTTCAACCGGACAACAAACTCATCCCCATCACGTCACCGCAATCTCTGAACTCACAAAGTCATTCACCGTCACTTCACGAATCCGTCAAGTTCACGAAGTACTTCACCGTCACATCACGAATCCTATAGAGTTCATGAAGCATTCCCCATCCCATCACCGCCAACTCTGAATTCACGAAGTCGCTCACCGTCCCATCACGAGCTCATCGAGTTCAGCAAGTCGTTCCCCTCACGTCCGTGAACTGATCCCGTTCATGAAGTCGTTCACGGCCCTTCACCGAGTCACAGCCGTTCACCGAGTCACAGCCATTCACCGAGTCACCGAGGTCACGGAGAGCGGCGTCGGCCCCTGCAGCCGCGGCCACCGCCACTGCCTCCGGCTCTCAGCCATCCTCGAAGTTCTTTCGCAGCGGCGCTGACGGCTCCAGATGTGTGTGTCAGTGTGTGTCTATGTGTGTGTATGTATGGGGGGTGGGGGGGTGTATTGGGCTGGGCCGGGCGACGCACCCTGTTCTTGTCATTTTGTTTGTTTAGCTAGTTCCCTCTGGCTTTTAGTTCTGTTGTCCCGTTTCTTTTATTTTCGTTTTGTTTCGCGCTTTCTTTATCGTGCGCGCATGCTGTGGAGAGCAAGCGGCTTCTTGACTTCCCTGCTCCGAACTTGTGAGATAAGGTGCTTGTTTCCGGGAGAGTTATAAGCCCCACGGATGCCCAGAACCAAAATGGCTGCTGGTTTGTCGGCGAGCGGTATTGGCCCCGAGCGGGACCGATTGGAGCGCTGCGGTCGCTCGACCGTGACGTAGGATAGGGGATCACGTGATAAGGACGGTTATTCTGCCTTGCTTTGGTCGGGGTATTCGGGAACCGTTCGGTCGTTATTTTCGTGTTTTTTTTCTGTGTTTGGAGCCCGATTAGTTCACGCGTGGATCGGCTTCGGCAGCCGTCGTGCTCAGGAAGCAATGGTGAAGTACTGTTCGGTGCCGCAATGCTGCAGTTACGCGACCGACCCGAACGTCAGCTTTCACATCTACCCCAAGGAGAAGCAGCTGCGCACGGAGTGGCTTGTGAAGTTGAGAATGGGCAAATTAAACTCCAAGAGCTCGACAGTGTGCAGCAAGCACTTTAGAGATGAAGACTTCGTGTATGCGGTTGGAGCGAAGATGTTTGGTAAGTGTTCTCCAATTATTTCAGTGAACCTCCACAAAAAGGGGGGGATTTTGTTGGTACCCGTCGGAGATCGACGCTCTTGCATTTTGCACGTAAGCTGCAAACACGAAACGTTTTCGCAGAGAGTGATATCACGCATGCGTGTATCTAAGTGCTTAACACTCGTTAGTTTTCCAGGGCCACGACGCCCCAAAGTCACGCGAGCGAACTGAGCAAAGCTGGCGATCAGACGGCCGAGATTGACGCATGCTCACGCTCCGTCGTGATTGATTTTCTTCCTTTTTTTCTCGTCAGGCTGAAAAAAAAGGGCACTCGCCCCAGGAACCGCGCCGTCAAAGAATCTGCCTTTACGGCCACTGGACAAGCCCCCGAAGCTGCGACAGCCCCTGAAGCCGCGGGCAGGTGTGGACACATGCAAGCCTCGCCGTGAGTGCTCTCGTTTGTAGGAAACATTCGTGGTATCAGAGGATGCTGTGTGATAAATAACCAGATTTTAAATATTTGGCTCCTGCATACCTGTTTACTTTTTTTTTTTTTTTTTGCAGTCATCAGAAGATAAAACATGGTCGTGTCTATTTCAGTTCCAGTGCTGAGCTGTAATCTTAGGTTTTTCTGTTTTTTTTTTTTTCCACTTGGATCTAACAGCCAAGGATGACCTGCCAGCAGCAGTTACATTGGCAGGGCTGAACTCCGAAGAAGCCAGCACCAGTGAGGGTTTGATTGAGCAGGAACTACCCAACCAGGATGCCGATGCTGCAGATCCCATTGGTGAGGAGAAAGCTAACATTGCATGCCCAATGTGAGTCATGTCAGCCTAATTCTAGTTGATACCAGAGTTGTTTTTTAATGTTTCAGGTCTTCAGGCTGAACTTCACACCTTGAAGAAAGATGTCGGAAGTCAAGCGGTCACACTACAGCTTGAGAAAGATCAAGTGCTCGGGATAGCACGGGTTAAGAATGAACCGGCCCTCGTATCACTGACCTGCATACCCTGTTTTCAGCTATTCTATAACATCTGCGACCTGTATGGGGAATCTCGCTTATTAAGCCAGAGGAAGGATTTCAGCATCAGTAACGAGGACGCAGTACTGCTAACAATGATGAAGCTGTACCACAATCTGACGTTTTCCCTTCTTGGGGTACTGTTTGGGGTCCATAGAACGACAGCTTCCAACATATTTAGAGCGTCGGTACCGGTCCTAGCAGCAGTGCTCAGGCACGCCGTTTTCTGGCCTGAAAAGGAGGCTGTGCTCCAGTCCCTGACCAAGTACTTTCACAAGTACAGGGACTGTCGCATGGTGCTCGACTGTACAGAGATTCCTCTGCAAAAGCCGAAAAACCTGGAGTCTCAACTACTTACCTACAGTCACTACAAGGGAACCCACACTGCAAAGGTGCTTGTGTGCGAGACGCCAGGTGGCTTAATTAGCTATGTGAGTCCGGCATACTGTGGCAGATCCTCCGACACGCATATCACAAAGGAGAGTGGGCTTCTAGAGAAATGCCTGCCCTTCATCGACAGCGTAATGGTCGACAAAGGGTTCTTAGTTGACGAGCTGTGTTGCGAACACAAGGTAAAGTTGGTTCGTCCACTATTTCTCCGTAAAAACACACAGCTGAGCAAATCTGACGCCGCAAACAACCAAAGCATCGCAGCCGCACGCGTCCATGTCGAGCGTGCAATTCAGCGAATGAAGTTGTTTCGAATTCTTCGGGACAATTTCAGCGCAGACCTCCTTCCGCAAATCGATGATGTTGTCGTCATCATTGCAGGTCTCGTGAACCTCTCAAAGCCCTTGTTCAGCAACGACAAATTTTTAACTGGTTAATACATTGCTGAACAGGACATGATAGCGTTTTCTTTTAGCTGCCTGTTTAAACGTTGACGTTAATCTGTAGATCACTTAATGGGCAGTTCAAACATGGCATCCCACTGTCATTTGTGAAGAATGAGTTCTCTTTAGCAGGGTAGTAAGAAAAAAGTATTGTTCGGTCACAGACTGTCACTAGCCAAGAATTTCCTTGTTAACTTCGTTCAAGGTACTCTTCCCCTGTGCCACATTGGAGAAAGGTTGTCAAAGCACAGAAATGAGGCAATATTTCTAGCTCGTGCATTTAGACACACAAGCCATTCAACAGCCTTGTAAGATATGTTTCTACGCCAATTTAATTTTGCAAATTTGATGTCATGCATACTGTAATAAATGAATGTATTAGCACGTGCTTGTTGCCATCCTTTTGTTTATTTGCTGGCTTCAAATGCATATCTAATGTTACCACACTGGCCCTTTTTGGGGCCCACTACCACGAGTATGAACATGCCAGATTCTTCAGCGTGTCAAAAATGTACTTGTCGTACAGGGTGTGCACTGCAGCCGAACATTTAAGGAAATGTGCAGCATCAAATGGCACGGTAAGTGCCCTCCAGTCCTCTGGACTCTTGTAGACGAAAAAGTCACACACTGGAATATTCGTTATCCCCATCTGGACCTGAACCTGTGTGTAGAATAGGGGCGTCGGCTTGTCCTTTGAGAAAGCTTTCTTCACCGTGTTGAGGCACTTGATTTCTAAAATACGCTTCTCACCCTTGCAGCAGGCGCAGGTGAAAGTAACGAGCCCATCCACGCTACAGCCCATCACAGGAAACTCGTTCCAAATCAATAGGCCCCTGTCTTCCACAGTGCATGCGTGGCCCCTCGACTTCACAACCGAGACATACTTGTCCCGCGCAGTGCCTTCCATGCTCAGCCCGCGCTGCATTGCTGCAGACTGGTATGTGCTCGTGCGGAGGACCGCCTTCAACAAAGGCCCCATGTTGTGCGGCATTTGCTTTATCTCGCACTTCGCTGCCCTTGTTTTGAAGGAATGGCAGACTGTACTGGTTGCCATGCCTATCCTCTGGCGCAACCAGTCCTCAGATAGCGACTGTTCCCTCGTCCTCTCCTCGATTACCGCACAGACGTCTGCAGAGAAGGTGGCCCTTATCTCCTCCACAAAAGCATCGAAGCTGGGAGCAGCAGTTGTGGCAATCAGCCGCGTAAGTGTGGGCAGTCCGGGGACAGGGGGCTCCTCAGCTGCGGTGGGGGCGGTTGATATCTCTGCAAACATGCAAATAAACAGGGAATATTGACACATTACACACTATAAAGGTGATAGGAAAGAAATTGGTTGTTGGAATGCAAAAATGAAATGATAGGGAAGAGCCAGAAATCACATGGAGCCATGTTAAGACAGTAGGAAGCCTGTTTTGGCCAAAAAAACTCAGACGCAAGGAATGAGCTGGTGCACTGTCATGATGCAGCTCCATCGTGAGAAACTTCGGCACGATTGCACGAAGTTGGTTAATCACCAGATTATTTCGGCTTGTTGAAGGCCTCTCCCCACTGACATGCAGTCATCTTTGATCTGGTTGTACCAAACCTTAATGTTTTTTTAATGCCCATGGCATCGTCCTCGAACTCCTGCTGAATATTTCGAATTGTTTCCACTTGAGTGTGAGCAAGCTTGAATCAAAATTTGATGCAATACCTCTCACGCAAACTACTTTGTCATGTTGCAAAAAAACAAAAAACAAAAAACAAAAAAAAACGACGAGCACTAACTACACGTCATCACTCCGAGGCTAACTGCCTGCGACTCACATTTTTTGCGGGCCTGATAAAATTCTTGCATGCGCATTAACATTCCCTCTGCCTCCCCACCAGATAAAGCTATCCGCGCTTCATTTGTTTCCACGGTACTAATTCAGGTAGGATACTTCTTAAACAGACCTTGTACACCAATTAAGCATGTAGTGGCATACTTAATTGGTGATGGTGCTCCAGGCGCACTTTCAGTTTAGAGTTGTGGGCCAGGAAAGTCACCTGCACCTGGCAATCTGGTTTTTTGTAGAAACCTGCCTATGGCAGGATGACAGTGCACATTGCTCAACTGGACTTAAGCCTCAGCCACTTTAAACATATTGTACTAAGGAACATTTCTGGTTGCTTTTCTGGTTCGCTTGATATTTTTTTCGCTCCTTTGCAGTCAACTGTTACGACATATTGGATATTAGTGCTTCCACTCAAATCTAATATATATATGGCGCAATCGCCATGCCTTCAGAACCTAGTACCTGTACTTTTTATCATCAACTCTGTAACTTTTGTGAGTCAGGCATGCACAATTCAGAATGTAAACATATTAAGGTTGGAGTCCCCATCCGTTGAGCGTACTGCTCACAGCTGTGTCAATTTATCACAGCCACCGATCTAAGTGGTGTACATTTATCTAGGGTTTCAATGTACACAAAAATTCTACACAGATAAATATACACAGGAGTGTACATTCATCTTGGGTTTTTTCTGCTGTGATCCAAACATCCTGCATGGTCTGTACTGAGCACAGCTTCTATCCCGTGTGAGGCATGCCACCACTGATGTTCGTCGGATAGTGAGAGAATCGATTCATAAAGTCTCTTAAGAATGACCAACAAACAGCCAAAACCAACTGTAGCAAAGACAATGGGAAAGAGAAAGAGGAAATGCAGTTCATGAACCAACCAAGAGGACGGATTTCTTCAGTGTGCCGAAGGGCAGCTGACCTATAAGTCAGTCCCTCCAGTAGTCGTCCCAGGATATCGCCTTTAGGAAGCAGGACCGGATCCCCTTCAACCTGAAAATATAAAGCAAAATTTCGCCAAAATTAAGCAAACGTAAAACAATGGATTGCAAGCGTCCCGGCTAGTGCCTCTTTCATGCAACCATGTTCGCATGCATGTAAGGGCAACATTGGCAGGCTTGCAGTTGCGCGTGCTTCGTTGTGCAAGCGGAGACAATGGCTGTTCGGTCGAAACCGAAATCATGTCACTCCGCTCTGTCGCCTACTGGATCCCAAAATTGTATGCAAAATGCAACTGCCTAGCATACGACAAAAAAAAAAAAAAAAAACAGTCCAGCGGTGTGCGCTTGACAGGCCGGCAGGCGAGGTACAAGCTAAACACCCAGAAAAAAAGAACCTGAGTGCATAGATGTATGGCATCGCGAGCCAGGGTCAAAAAGTTTTTGGAGCGCTTTGTCCAACGACTGAACTCGTGGCAAACAAGCACACTCTGCGGGTTCAGCTTGCAGACATTGCCTCCTTTGCTCACTTCTCGTCACTAACTGTCTTTCGCGGCAGATTTTTTACGTATCGGGGTCCCTCTCGAAAAAGAAAGCCCACCGAGAGAAACCTATGTAATCACTACTTCGACAAGCAGTTTTTGAAAAGGGGGATTTTGGTAGTGCCATATGATTTAAACGAGAGCACGAATGTTGATGAACACGCAGCGGTAACTACGTTTCAGTTTAGAAAGCGGCATATTTGTAGCGACGTGGGGACGGCAACCCGTTACATTGCACGACCACGGTGACTG
Source organism: Ixodes scapularis (assembly GCF_016920785.2). Lineage (NCBI taxonomy): Eukaryota > Metazoa > Arthropoda > Arachnida > Ixodida > Ixodidae > Ixodes > Ixodes scapularis. The sequence goes on from NW_024609846.1 coordinate 125,807,121, forward strand.
TGGTTGTGCTAGTGCTTCAGCTCACAAAGCAACTCTTGCCGCACAAAATAAAAAAAAAATTGGTTTTGTTCCACAGCATGACGGCATGGCCGGCACACTAACGTCAGAGCATCCGCACACGCCCGTGTGTATCGTTGAAAAAAATTGAAAAAGGCGCGAGACGAGACCACCGGACAAGAGCCCCGAGATGACATGAGAGCGCAAAACCTGAGACGGCGGGAAAAGCCATGCAAGGGGTGGGGGTGATCGGACGGATGATTGATGCGGGGTACTTAGTGTTGGGCGGTTTCTTGCGCCACCTAGGTCACGCATGCTCAATTACGGTTCTCAGTTTAGTTTCGTTTTTGAAAGGCGACCGAAGCTGGTGCTTTGGCACAGGCTTGGTGTAGACTACCCATATTTTGGCAAATGTAGCAGGACGTAGGAGGGTTAGCCCCTTGGCACAGTTTCGCACAACTGGCCCAGCATACACATCACTGTCTTCATTTGATTTGCTAACTCAGGCTGACGCAACATATGCACTACATCATTAGTGAAAATCCCACAAGGTCACGTAACGGACACAAGAAAATGAAGGAGCATCCTGTGTGCTCTCGGCGTACCTATGCCGTGACACACTGTTGGTCAAGTTCCGTTAGCACAGGTCAGGGCAGAAGAAGCGTTTATATGTGGGTCTTGTACAGCCCTTTCCCGTGATTTCATTTGGCGCTGGCGGAGGGAGCTTTATGGTATGCACAAGGTCTACTAAAAGCGCTGTGCATAAATAGAAGTTTCATAGCTCAGTTTTTCAAGACCCGGGAGGTTGACGATCTTCCTCGGAGCATACTTCTCCCCGACCGCTCTCTTCTGCCCCTTCCCCCACTTTTGTGGCAAGTCTGTGGACGCCAGTACGTCGAAGTTCCTCTTGGCGTTGATATGTAGCAACATTGCCACAACGTGCTTACACTTGTAGTTCCTGCAAAATGGCAATGTTCTTAGCTTGCAATTAAACAGCATATCCAATATCAGTCATAAAATGTGAACAGTCTCACCCTCTAGCAGTACCTTTCTCATGCAACTTCAATATTATTTGAACGAGATTAAAAGTGCATGTACAAGTTGGTAGTATGCAATGCCAGTAGAGCTGAGTGTTAATAGACTTGAAAGAGTAATCTACAGAGAATAGCAAGACCTAAAATTTCACCGACTATTTTAACGTGAAAATCACTCGCAGCTTAGTGGTATCTAAGCAACCAGCAGCTGCATAAATGTGAGAATGTTATGTGGCTCCATTGATTTTAGTTTAAAGGTTGCTGATACGAGGGCAGCTGCACTCGTATTTGCATGTAATATTTTTCTTTTTGTAGTGCATCTGGTTACTATGTAGGGGCCGAGAGAAAACTATTCTACAACTCTAATGGACCTAGCTACAGGAATATTTGCATAATCTTTTTTGACAGAAGAAAGAAAAACAGCAATGCTGTACACAAACTGCCTTTGGCCTTTGGATGATCGGATATTAGTTTATGAATTAAATGTTATCCACAAGGTTTAATACTCGTAGCTCAAAAATTACGACATTGCAGAAAAGATAAAAGAGAATACTCAAAAAACCAAAAAAAGCAAAAAAAAAAAAAAAAAAGAAGATGAAGACGGACGCGCGGAGTCGAACTCGCGACAAGCGCCTCACGAAGCGTGCACCTTACCACTGCGCCACGGGAACAACGAGTAAAGCCCGATCGTATTTCGTAAACAAGGCGCAGCACTTCGCCGGTTATCGCAAACTGTTCGGTTCCCGGCTCGAGCCGCGAGCTCCTCGATCGACTTGACAACACGCCGGCCGATAAGTACAGTACATACAACTCAACCGAGTAATGATACACGGCATGTTCCTTTACCCTGCTTTGCAGGAGCACGATGTGTCACCGACGTTTCTTCCATTCAGTGCTATCTCCAGCTCGTGCGGGTCCGAAGTCAGTGCCGACGTCTGGAGGACGAATCCAATGAACGTGTAGCAGTCATTATCCACCTTCTTGATACTGCAGGAGAAGACATGTCCCGCTTCAAGAACTCGTTCGCCCTCGAGCAACAGCCGGGATGTTTCGTGGGCCTTGTTCACGAACGCGTTGATGGTGCTTACAGGCAGCACAACTGAAAAGGGGTACAGTTTTAACGGGCTGCCCGGTCAAATAGAAGCTAAAAAAAAGCTTCGCTTACCTTCAACGGTAGGTCGCACATGGTCCGCATCCATCGCGGTGCCCGATACAGCCGCCGAAAACGACAAATTGGCCCGTACCGTCTAGTCTAGTCTACGCCGCCGCGCTTCCCTGCAGCGACCGGTTCCCTGCTAGCCTGCAACAGGCTCACCGGCTCCCCGGAAGCAGTTGTACGGTAGCCGACTTAGGAGCTTGACCGGATCGAGTACAAAAACGAAAAAATGGGTTAAAATAAACCTTAAACACTCGTACTAATAGAAAAAAGCGAAGACCGAGACACTGCACCCTACACACTGAGCGGAAAAAGCGGTCACGTGATCCCCTATCCTACGTCACGACGATAGGCCCGTTAGGTGGCGCCACGTCATGTTCTCGGGGCTAATTACAAAGGGTGGCATCACCCTAGCAAAGCGCACATGAAGGCTCCCTAGACTGCGCCTGGTTGTCGGCGTTGTGATTGTGGAGGTGACCCCACCTCAAAATCTTCTGGACTGCCTTTTTTTTTTTTTTTACTTTCGTTGCGCACGGTTTTTTCTACGAAAAAAAAAGAAGGCGCTTATATTTTTGCCAACGACCGCTCGCCCAGGGGGCAAAAAGGAGACAGACACGAACCTGCGTGCACGATTTTTGTGAAACATCTTACAAACATTAATAAGAGTCCATATTATATGAACGAAGACGTTTTAGCGAATTACATTTTAGCGAATAGAGATCACAAACGCGAGTCGACGTTGAGGCATTTGTAGGGGCGGCAAACTCGGCATCCAAACAGACCGCGCCAGTCGGTCTGTTCGGAACGATAACAAGGGGTGCTTTGCTATAGTTTGGGGAAAATAATATGAACTCAAGTTCGAGCGTCCATCGCCAAAGGTTCGGCAAGCTCGAAAACAGGACGGCGGCGGCCTCCATTTTATCTATTCGGTCGAATGAACGCCGCCATTCGCTAAAGTGTCATTCGATGAAACGTCATGGGCCAGGTTTCGCTCGCTAAACCGTCGTTCGATCAGTACAAAATTGTTCTGTGTGTTTTATCTTAATAATTATGATCCATGGCAACCAGCCTATCGTTGCCTACCTCACTTTACGTCGTAAAATAGCGCGATGATGTCACTTTCATAAGAGATACCATAATAACGCAATACTTCACAACCGACCTCTGAATCACCCGTCTAATATTTTGTCACGGATTTCATCACATATATATAAAGTAGACATTCCAAAACAAGAGTCATCCATGCCCAAAAATTTCAGTGGACTGGAACTACCTTCCCACATCTGTTGCCACAATTGCCACTTACTATATGTTTAAAATTACCGTAAATAATCTATACAGCTCAGACTGAGCTCCAAAGTGTACAGCTTTGTTTTGTTCTCTCCTAACTCCCGCTGAAATCTGTAATGCCGATGGCCCTGAGGGTATGCCAGTTAAACAAATAAATAAAAAAAGTAAGTGCCTCCCCTGAAAAACCTCTTAAAGAGGCGACCTGTAGCTTGCCGAAGCAATGAAATCTGTGTTTTATTCGAACCCGTTGGTCAGGGTACACCTCATCATTAATTAAACCACTCATTGGATCATTCACCTCAAAGCATTATGTTTACTTCTAAAGCCTGGTTCAGACAGTTGCGTTTGACTGCGTTTGACTGTGTTTGACTGCGTTGCGGCAGCGAGAAACCAGGAGATCCCTGCTGCTTATATCGCGTGCCAAGATGATTTCTTGGATTGGATTCCATGCTTCATACGAAGCACATATGTGCCGGTGACTAGCTTTCCGCACTCGACGCAACGCAGTCAAACGCACTCAAACGCAAGTGTCTGAACCAGCCTTAAGCGTGTTCGTGTCGCTCGACCTACTTTGAGCGAAATGCAGTCGAGATAACTAATGATGGCGGCCGACTCCACTTTTCTCAGCTTTGAACCGAGGCGAGGCGTGCGACTCACGCGCGCCTCGCGCTCGTTGTTTTACGCCGGGGTTTGGCTGCGCATAGACTCGTATTATATGTAGCGTACTGTATTTTCGGAGTTCATTTTTGAATAGAATCGGAGCGTGTTTTTCGGAGTTTATTTTGTAGCGTAGGCTACACCGGCCGAGGTTGAGCAGTTTCGCGTGGCTTCTGGCGAGCCGTGCTGCGTATGCGCGAGGAGCAGTGACGTCACACGTGTCAGTCCCCGATGCACGCGCCGCGCGCATGGACCCGCTCGAGATCATGGCTCGCGCTGTCCGGTTGTTCTGGGCGGCAGCTTGGTTGCTTGACACGGCGCACAGCTTGCCAAACCAATGACGGGCATCTGGCACGCCTCAGCGGAGGATTAATTTGGCCCATCTGGGGATCTTTTGACGTGCAACCGAAGGCTCGGTTACACGGCGCCTCCTCCGCAATAAGAAGAGCGGAGAAGCTTAACTCATCGGATCCCGAAGTAGTCACATAATCCGTAAACCGTCTGTGTCACTGAAGCAGCAGTAAACATGATAATCAAGCTAATCATAGACAACCAGGAAAGCTAAGAATAACCAGCTGAACCTAAGCTTACGCTACGTATATCCTGGCATAGCCGAGCTAAGCCACTGCAATTTTTTTACAATGAATTCGAGGTGTTTCTCGGAGCTTTCTTTAATGGTATACAAAATTCGGAGTTTGTCAGCTTCTTCGGCGGTGCGAATTGTATTTAGAAAACAGCAGTTTGCGAATTTAGTAAATCAGCCTTTTCATATGCGAGTCTTCGACTGTGGTCGTAAGAGAAGCTGCCTCGTTTCTATGATAACGGGATAAGTTCATAAGTTGCAATTAGAAAAGATGACAAACGTAAAGCTTGTTGTAAATTCCGGGGAAATATGAAGACCTGTCGGCGTTATTACTTCTGGCAGCCCCAAATATTCGTTTTTTTTTTTTTTTGATAAACCCGAATCGGCAAAAGTTTCAACGGCAAGTGTTCTTCGGATTTCATAGCGTTTATTGGAAAACGCGGAGCCCTAATTATACTGTAGTGGGCTCACGCAAAATGCGGAGCTTACTGCATTCTTAACTTGGTTAAGACTGCAGTTCGAAGCCCCCAGCGCGCACTCGCTCCCTTCCGCCGAGCATTCGCTGCGCTTGCAAGCTTGTGCTTTTCTGGTGACGCAGGTCCACGAAAACAACATGCATACGAAACCTCGCGCTTCAGGCCGGCCGTGCACTGCGGTCTTCACCGGTCAATGAGTATGGACAATTGCAAGCATGGCGCCACAAGTGGTGCCCCATGCGTGCAAGCGCGTGCAACGCGCGGGTGAACGTAGCTTTCGCAAGCTCGTAATCGAACGGGCGTGCCTGCTCGAGCAGAGACATGGCGGCGGCCAGTCGCCCAGCTTGCAATCGTCTATAAGTACAATAGCGCAATGTGCTGAACGTACTTGGCACGCTACACCTACGTTGATACCTGTGGGCGGCATGTTTCCGTATTTCGTTAAACTCCTACGCATCTGAAGCTCCGTTGGACTAAACATGAAAGGAACCGCGGCGCAAAAGGACACACACACAGGTAGAACAGCGACACGTGACACAGCGCTGTCAGTCCTCTACTTGCTTCCTTACAAAGACTGTGCACTATACACCGACTGGCCCACCTTCAAACTTTACCACAGTTCGACTAAACATCTGTTGGGCAAAGAGTCAATCATTTGCTAAAGTCCGACGAGGCAGTGTTCGTGAATATAATAGACTCGGAAACTTGATGGGACGCAAGTTCTTGAAGCGGGAATCTCTACGAAGCGTTTTATTAGAGGACCGGGTCTTCCAGTTTCACCCCTTGGCATTGCTTTCATTCAGAATGGCACGCTGTGCGATTGATTGGGAGCTAGTGCGCCACTTTCCGCGAGAACACCAGTAATGCAGGCGGCTGCTACCTACGGAGAAAACTCTGCGAATGACAAGGACTAGAAGTATCTAGACTTAAAAATGAATTTTCTAACGTTATATACTCACATGACGTGACGTGAGCATGTAAAACGTGGTGCTCAGTGGCACCTCATTTCACATCATTTTTCCACTATATTTTTATACACCAACTCATGTTTACAAACAAGTTGGAGCGCTCTTCGCCGACGCCACCGGCGCCGCGCATGCGCGATGGGGTGTGGGCAAGAAGCTCGCCGCGTCGCCGATAAACAAACCATTGAATTGCGTTGTTGTCGGCGGTGGTGTGAGTCCCCGTGCACTTTTCTGCGTTGGAATTGTTGATTCTATGTCTTCTTGGCAATGCCTGACTATTTGAGCAGCCTCAGCAAAATTACCGAGGCTCGCTGCACCACAAAACTTCGCGTGAATAATGTGACATGCGGCGATTCATTCCGCGTGGACGCCGCAGAGGGTACGCTAAAGCCTGATTCGCATGATGAAATTTCGGTCGCAATTTTCAGTCATGACGTCGCTCGGGTTACAACAGCGTGAACCGTAGCTGAGATGTTCAACATCGATACTGAAAATCGCAAGCAGAATCGGACCAAGTGAATGAGGCATAACAAGTCGTTGATGGTCACTGGTAACAACGATCAATATCTCCTTCTATCCACTCTTTACATCGAGCCCGCTTACCAATTTTCAAACTTAATTATTTTGAGGCCTGCACTCACTTCTTATCGCAAGTACCGGGCCAACATTTGGTCCACGGGCCGGTGTCGTCTAAAAGAGCAGACGACGAGCAGAAGCGTTTGAAAGAGCAGACAACAGTTCGAGCGATCAGGCGGCCGTTCGATCTTGAAGACGCACTGAACGTCCGCATGCAGGCGGTCTCAACAACTTGGCGGTATTCCCGCTTTCATGACGGGACAAAACAAATAAATCAGATGACAACAAGTATCCGTGAATTAAACCCAAACTGCTTCCCGCCCAAGCAATCGTGGTCCGACGGCGACTGGTTTTCCATTTTCACGGCACATATCCACGTTCTCGGACGAATCGAGCACATGAAAACTGATCTTCAAACCTTTCTCGACTCTCTTGGTACAGCCTCAGTCGCGGCGTTTTGGCGAGAAGGCAAGTTTTTGTCAGTTTTTTTTTTTAAATACAACCCTAGAATACACGTCTCACATAGGGACTTCCGCCTTCAGCCCCAGACCGGAAGTGCGCCTGACGCGCGACCACCGCGCCGTGACGTAACAGAGATGAGTTCGTTGGTTCGTTATAGCCAGAACATAATTTCAGCGACATATTCACCTATGCATGAACTCATCTCTGTTACGTTACGGCGCGGTGGTAGCGCGTCGGGCGTAACAGAGATGCTCCTTAAAACCAAAACCGACAGACTCCACAAGTAACCCGTAACAAAAAGAACAGGTCACAACGGGTCGACAAAGGACGTAAAAGGAAAAACCTGAACAGCGAACTTTTCCCCACACTTGGCAAGGTCAAACTTTGTACCTACAGGTTGCCTCAAGCTTGAAACACAAAAGCTTACCCCAAGCTTGAAACACAAAAGCACTAATCACAAACGAGCGTGTTGGGGACGAATTAAGTAAGTGCTTATACTTCCTGTTTACACGTCTAAGAAACTAGGGAGTTTTGTGTATTGCTCCAATAATCCCTGTAAGGATACCCGATACTCCTCTGTCGTCTTTGTGCATGCATAGTATCGTTATTGGGTATCGTTACCGAGCACAAAAACCTTCTACAAGAACTCCCTACCGTTTATCGTTTTTCTAGTGAAATTAAAGACGACTTTGGCAAGGAGAAGCAAGCTAACTAATCTCGAAGGGAAGGGAAACATAGGTCGTCTTCGCTCCTTCAGCTCCCCTTGATAACCGGTGATTTCTTCAAGAGACAGAGCCAGTGAGGACGCCTTCAGCGAGCATCAAACATAGTCTTTGAGATGAATAGAGGCAGGTTCTTAATTTTGTTTTTGTTACAAAAGAAGGGTCATTTTGGAACAAGGTCTGGTGGGATGCAAGATGGGAGGACGGGTAAACAGCTCGTCCACACTTCTAGACGGGGAACACAGCCTGTCAGAAAAACTGGACATGACCGGCTCATCTGACAAAAAGGTCCAATGTCAGGCTCTAAAGAGCGTGGGAAAGTAAAAGCTCTTTGAGTGAACCGACGATACGTGCCTCAGAACAGCACGGCGACGTGCATGGAGAAAGTTAAAAAACAAACGCGGCCAGCCCGTTTCAATAGTTTTCCATGTTTTAAAAATAACAGGCTTATTCAGCTCTTTGCGCACCTCGTGTGTTTGTTTACTCCTCAGACGCTCTGACGTACCGCTATTTACACCTCGTTTTGACCAATGACGGCGCGCGCTTTTCTGTCTCGTCTTCGCGCGTTCTGTGCGCGCCCTTTATGTTTGCCGCTGACTGTTGTGCCATTCTTCGTGTTTACTTCTTTTCAATGGGTCACGATAACGTTCGCAAGCGCGGAAGACACGTTTTGGTACCCCTACTTGCACGTCGTATAAACACTTAATTCGAATTTGACTTCGACCTCGACCGCGCACCTTGTTTTTCACTGGTAGCCTGCTTGCAACAGCAGAATGACGGTGATGACAACGCAATCGCGGTCTGCTTGTGGTCCTGTGTGATGGGCTCTCACTTCCGATCGAAGTGAGAGCCATTCGTATCGCTCCGACGCTGTTGAAAAAACCCAGCAGACCTGTGAATGAGTCACTTGCTCAGGAAAATAACGAGGAGACGAATGTCTAAGCACTTATGTAAGAAGAGTGGACTCGATTTTAAATGAAAAGCACTCCAGCAAAATGTGGCCGATATTGTTCGTATGCAAAACTAGCTAGCATAAAAAAAGAGATAAATTCAGAAATGGGGACGGCCTATCTGTCTCCTCCCTTGGAAAAGATTTATGTCATTTTATCAAGAATCTTTGAACACTCGTACTCCGCCTTCGCGTTCGAAGCGCTGTTCACGGAGTAAGGCTAGGCTGCTTAGTGTATTGAGCTTCGCCACGTGTTCGTCGCATAATTTCTGATGGGGTCCGGCTATTACACACAAGTATCGTGCCAGCAGCTGACTTTCGCTCAAATAAACAGAAACAAAAACCTCTTTAGTCAATATTCACGTTCAAGGGAAATCGAAGAACTCTGTTCGTATTCCTAGAATTCAAGAACTCAGGAATATGCACGACTGTGATGAAAACTATTATCGGCAACATCAAGCGAAGCCCCCACCTAAACGCCTGAGAGCCCGTACAATCCTCTCCACCTGTTATTGCAACGGACATGTCCGCGCGCTTGTTAGGAAACGTGGGCTACAAACCGTGATGCCAATCGGCTGCTTCCTCACATTTTTAAAATTATCACAATTCTCTGGCATATGGATAAAGCCCGTAAACTTCCGTGATTTTTCTAGAATAGCGTCAAGCCTTCCCGAGATCTTAGATGCTAAACAGCGTTTGAAAAAATTCGGAAGCGGCCGAAACAGATCAAATCCAGCGCACGCTTTTTCGTGTGGACGGATAAAAACGAGCGTATGCCGCATATTACCAGCATCATAGAATATATGTAAGCATTATTAAGCGAGAGCGAGAAAACAAACTTTGTATAGTCCAGTTAGGGTCACACCAGTACTCGCGTAAAAGCTCCGGGAAGACGGTTTTGTTTGTGTTTCCTTGAGGGGTGCGCGCACGCACGCGCTTACAAAAGACAAAAACATGGGCGCACGGACGCACGCAGATGCAATCAACGCGAAGAGAAACCCTCCCGTGGCAGAATAGCACAGTGGCAAGACGACACCTTCCCCGGCCCCCCACACACAATGACACACACAGACACACACACCGAAAGGAGGAGCCGCCAAGCCGCGCCGCGTAAACGGAACCCCACGGCCATGCAGGAGGCTCAAACGTCTGCCGCGCACAGACAAAGCCCCCCTAACGTTCGCTAAGCTGCACATGTACTACGCGACGCGGGTACGCACGCCCGCAGTATCGGGGCAGAGGAGCGGAGGCCCGCCAAACTCGTTGGAGTCGCCGCTGAGTCTGTGCCGGTCCAAACATCCCCCCCCCCCCCCCCCCCCCTCCCCCCAATGCCCATCTGGGAAGCGCTGGTGCCGCTTCGTCTGCAATACACAGTCCCCTCCCCATTTTCGATTTCTTAAGCCGCGCACAGTCGCACACGCAAATTGTCACATCCTCTCTCAAAGTCCTCCAAAGCAAACGTCCCTGCAGTTGCTTCCCCCAAACGTTACCAGACCACCCCTACGAATCTCGTTCTGGGCTCTAACAGAAATTCCTTCCAAGTTTCTGCTCCGTCTGCACTCTATACTAACCGCCACAGCATGTTTGTGCGTGTAAGGGCACCAACATGCTGCAGACACTACCAAATGTCAAGTCGGCTATCAGTCGCGAAGAGTACGCACACGGAAGCAAATCCATACGGACATCTCCTGAGTCCTGACTCCTAGTTCACGAACTCAGTCCCCATCACATCACAAATTCAGTTCACGAATTCATTCACCATCACATCACGTATACACCAGAGTCACGAAGTCCTTCACCACTGCATCACGGGTGCGTCAGAGTTCACGAGGTCACTCCCCGTCACATCACGGCTCCTTCCGAGTTCATGAAGTCACTCCCCTTCGCATCACGACTCGTTCCGCGTTCACGAAGTCACATCCACTTCACATCACGGCTTCTTCCGAGTTCACGGAGTCACGCCTGTTCACATCACGACTCCTTCCGCGTTCACGAAGTCACATCCCCTTCGCATCACGGATTCTTTCGCGTTCACGGAGTCACGCCCGTTCACATCACGACTCCTTCCGCGTTCACGAAGTCACATCCCCTTCACATCACGACTTCGTCCGAGTTCACGAAGTCATTCACAGCCCTTCACCATGACGCGGTGAGCGTGAGTGAGTGTGAGTGAGCGAGTTCGTGAGTGACTTCGCCGAGGTATGGTCATGGCCAACGACGTCGGTATCAATGCCGCAATCCTCGGGTTTGGCCAAACACCAGCCTGTGCGGAGCATTCGTTTCATTAAACAAACTGTCTGAGGAAGTTCTGGTTTGGACACAGATGTGAAGGGACCGCACCGCTTAGCGCATGTCACCGGTAGAGACAACTTGCCTTGGTCCCCAGGTCTTGTATTCTAATGTCAACCGCCTGCTGCAAATCCTGGCCACCATGCCCGTTAGCGCCGCTGAGGCGGAACGTTCGGTCTCGAGACTCCGAAGACGGGAGCCATACCTGAGAGCATCAACGTCCCCGGAGTGCTTGCTACTCCGTTCTTAGCTCAGACCAGAAGCTCCGCCTTCAGCGCGAGCTCGCTGGCTTCCGCTGTGCTTTGTTTGCGCGCGTCTGCGCGTTCAGACTTGTGCCAGCAAGGGCAGAAAGCTCGCGCTGAAGGCGGAGCTTCTAGTCTCAGCTAAGGGTGAACGGAGTATAGGGGTTGCGCTTTTGAACATTCACGGGAACATCCAAGACAGCTCCGAAAGGGTCCTCTCGCTTCTTTCGATCGACCGACCGCGGCTTCCACTAAATGTTTAGACCCCACAAAACGATAGAAACTGGTACTTTTCTCTGCCACTTTCTCGGAAAACCACAACGAAGAACGGAAAAAATCAGAAACATGACCACAACACGATCATTTCTGAAAAATGTGCGCAGGAACAATGAGCGTGACGTTTCACTTGCTCGTTGCCCCGGTCAGTGCGCATTGGAGTTTTTATTAATCGTATTCTAAACTTCGCTATTCTTTGGCACTCTTACGTAGTTTTCAGTCATTGGATACCCCAGTGTTCCACAGAGAAGGGAACGCACCGGAATATTTTGTGAGCCTGTCTAGACTTTTTTGTTCAAAGCGCATTATTATATTTTATGATTGCGTGTTTTCGTTGCTCCACAGTAAAGTTCCCCTCTTTAAAGATCGGAGGGACGAAATAAAAAAGGTTGAATTCTTGTCTTCTGAGAAACAGAAAAATAGCAACTAAAATTGTGTTTGCGGGATTTCTTTTCCTCTTTCTTGATGTTTTTTTTTTTCCTACTTTTGAATGGTCTGGGCAAAGGAAAGCATCCCCTGAAAACATTTCCTGGCTACGGCACTGGCGGACTGCTTTCTAACTGTTCGCGTACCCGATCGCCGTGCAATGCTCGAAAAGGACAACGAGCTGGCGTGTTATCTCCGATGGGTGGAAAACGCACCAATCTCGCCGTGCCCTTTTATTTCGATATGGCGTAAAATGTGCGTGAAATATCAACAGGTAAAGTGACAAGATTTAGGCACATAAACAAAATCAATCATACTGTGAATTAAAGTCGTCCATCTTTATATTTAATCCCGTGTAGGTATGCCGCGAACTTTTTTCGACCGAAGTTTCGATGATCGATTCAAGTGGTTCAAAAGATTTCGAATTTTCGAACTTTCCATATTGAGAAATGCGACGGAAGTCGAATTTTCGAACTTATTAAACTAAGAAGTTCGAGGCTTTCCGAAATTTCGAACTTATTACCCGGCAAAATTCGATGCTTGTCGAACTTTCGAACTTGATAGACCAGAAAATCGATGATTTTCGAACTTTCGACCTTCTTGCACTAAAAAGTTCGAAGCTTTTCGAACTTTCAAACTTCCTACGCTAAGAAAATCGAAAATTTACGAACTTTCGAACTTATTAATCTACAGAATTCAAAAATTATCGAACTTTCGATTCATGAAACGTCAAAGGTTTGACGAACTTCGAGCTTTTAGGGTAAAAGTTCGAAGTTCGTCGAACTTAAAAAAACCGGCGGGCGGTTTCATTTGGATTCAAGCAGTGAGGTACATTCGCAATTTTTTTTTTCGCAATTTTACATGCGTTGCCACATTCCTTGCGAAAGACAATGCCGTTTATTTCAATCATCTGGCATGCTTGGTTTTAGAAAAATAGATTCCCGAAGGAGCGAGGAAGGACGACGGGTTTTTGACAATTGTCGTTCGTGCCGTATTTGAAGCGCGCTACAGCCGAAGCTATTTATGGTAGAGATGTTAAACTTTTTTAAGAATGATCTATGTATAGCTTAGGTAAGTGTCGTCTTAAGATATGATTATTGTTGTTCAAGACGAGTTTCGAAGAAATATCAAAACATATACCTACGGGCAATTATGCCCTAAACTTGGTAATTTTTTTCGCCTACATTCTTTAGGTATCGCAGCTAAATTAACACCGGAGACAGTACATATCATTACCATCTGCAGATTACAAGATAATGTATTTCTTTTTTTCTCCCCGTTGAGGAACAAATTAACTCATGGGGGAAGATTTCTAAAATTGTTCAAGTTCAGCACGTCATAAAAAAAAACACTTTTTCTTTTTTCTCAATTTACGTTTTTGGGACGTGTTTCTTTTGGCCTGTGCACATTTTGGTGGGAGAAACTTGTTTCATAGTTCTGGGCCTCTGAATATGCAAGAATACAACAGTTCCGGCTGGTTCTTGATAGTTCTTTTTTCTCTCCAGCTTTTTATTTTTGCATTTATTGTTATGTTTATTTATTTATTATTTTTTACCAATGGCACAGTTGTTTAGGGCGAAAAGACATAGCTTTGAACTTCCGAGCCACCGAGCATGTGACGAGTAGTGCCTTCTGACAACGAGTTTCTAACAATGACCACCTACGCGATCTTTTATGCAGTGAAGAGCGACAGTAGCTATACATATGCATAAATAATTTCAGATTAAAAGAAGCTAGACCATGCCCTCTTTCCCTGTATTGTTTTCTTTAACAGTCCCAAATATCTGGGAGGGGGGGGGGGGGGGGGGGGTTGGGGGGAAGAAGGGACTGGAGCCCCCCCCCCCCCCCCCCTCCCTCCGTTTTTCCGCTTCCGACGCCACTGGTATTGTAGAATGCTCCTCGACCTCAAGTTGCATCAACTTCTGTGCTTTTTGCTCGGCGTTTCTTCCGCCCCGGAAAATAAACCTCCAAAGCAATTACGAACAAAAAAAATGTCAAGATGCAGGCAAGCTGGTGTATGTTGATCATGATACAAAATCCCGAGACTGGGAATGAAATTCGCAAGAAATAGTGTAAAAAGAAAGAAAAAAAGGAACAGGACAACGTCTCAAGCTCAGCTGAGTTGAGTTTGAGACGTTTTCCTGAGCTGAGTCTGAGACGTTGTCCTGTCCCCTTTTTTTCTGTCTTCTTACAATTTTTCTTTAAAATTTCATTCCCAGAGCAGAGTTTGAGGCGTTGTCCTGTCCCTTTCTTTCTGCCTTCTTACACTTTTTCTTTCAAAATTTCGTTCCCAGTCTCAGGATTTTGCATCATGTACAAACTAAACTTACTATATGCCAGCGTCACTCGGGCGGCGTTTGATCGGATTACTACCAGCGTGCAAGGGGGTAGGGGGGCAGTTTGCCAGATCACTTCAAGGTTTCTCTGAGCCTCAACCACCTGCCTGCCCCCGGCCGTTTTGAACTGGATGAGTATCGTTAAACAGTGCGTTCGTAGGATCACTACTTCGTGATGCACGTTAATGACCACCCCGGGCTGGCGGTCACAATTACTGATCTATTGTCACACGTCACTCTGCACTGGCAAATATTCCAGCACATCCCGGACACTCGTCGTCTCATTTAATTGCCTGACCAACTTCGCGCAGTCTAAATATCACACCCGAACTTTTCTAAACCTGATTTCGTGAAAACCAGTGTGGCGTGAAAACGTTATTTGACACTGAAACTGGTGGCGGAACATGAAAACCCGATTTCGAACTTTGCGCACTTGGACATCAAAAAAATTTAAAACCTTAAAAGTATTTTTTTTTTTTTAAATTTAGTTTTGAAAGAGAATCGAAACCTTCGACCTTCTCGAACTTTATGTAAAAAGAAAATCGAAATCTTCGAATTTATCGACCTTTGTCTTTAAAAATTCGAAACGCTCGAATTTTAGATCTAAAGCAATTCGAAACGTTCAAATATCACGAATTTCAAATTAGGGAAGTTCGAAATCTTCAAATTTATCGAACCTCAAGTAAACAAAAATTCGAAATAATCGACCCCAACTTTTAGAAACCGTGAAAGCTTCGAACTTTTCGATTTCGAAACCCCGCGATTTAGGAAAGCTGCGAATTTTTCGATTTCAAACCTCCGTATGGTCGAAAATATAGAAGCCTTTCGAATTCGAGCATCAGTTCGGGTCGAAAATATCGAAACCTTTCGAAATCGACCCTAGGGTGGTTCGCGGCATCCCTAATCACGTGCAAAAATAAATATAATAAAAAATTCATTTGCAACAAAAAAAAAAAAAAAATTTGTATCAAAGCGATAGGCAGCATTATCTTCAATCTACCTTTCAAATTCAGGTTCCAATAATTTTAGTGGTTTTAAGTACTATTTGTATCCGATAAAGCGATTTTATCTTTTTCGGTTTTGAAACCGAAACCGAAACAGGGTGCCTATGGCAGGTGGCGCTAGCTATCGCCCAAAATCTCCCCGCTTATATCTTGTTTTCAATGGGCGTCCATAACTTTGCTCTCAGAGGCGAGTGTGGGCGAGTCGTCGGGCGCGGGTGTCGTCGTCTTGTGCCGGCGTTCGCCGCTTATTTTTTACTTTTAAGAACCTTAATAATGGGCGTTTCTTACTAGTACCTTGTTCAAGAGTGTCAAACGGTATCGCGGAGACGCCGCGTCTAGTCATAGACCGTTGGCTGGCAGCGAGAGGCTACGAAAACTTCAAACGGCCGGTGAGCACAACTCTTTTCTTTGTTCAGAACGAAGTGTTACTTTTGCCGTAAGCTTGCTAAGCTATGCTCTAACCTTTAGCCCCTTTCCCTGGCAAATCGCGAGCGCTTGTTTCGCACTTGGACTCGTCTTCGTGGTTGTGCGACGGCACCGCGTTGTATCGGATCGCCTACTTCTGATGCTCGTAACTGGGCTTGTAACAGTACCGCATCCCTCAGATGTCCACGCAACTTTCTATTGCGAAGTGGCACTGGCACAATCAGTTTCGTGAGTGCCACAACATCGCCAACAGAAATATTGAAGCTGAAATGTTGCGAGTGATTTCCGAATAAACTGCTCCGAAAGAGGCAGAGAACTTCTGTGGCTCGCTCGACGCGCTCCGCCCCTTTCCCACGGATCGGTTGGAGCTAGACTTTTAGTAGATCGTTTTCAGAGGCTCTGTACTGCTACGGGCGCGCGCTTCAGAGCATGCATCGAAGTGGCAGCGCGAGCTCCCGCTACGAATAGCGTGGTCTGAAAACGGCCGCTCGCCGAGCGCTCTACCGGCTCCAGATTTATCAGCGGCACAAGAATCCGCCCGGCGAGCGCGTGCTATTTGCCAAGGGAAGGGCTACTAGTATGCTTGTGACCTGGGCCGGTTTGCTGGATAGCGACGTTGTGTTTGTCCTTTACCTGTCTCGGCTTTCAGTATGTCGAATGCGCCAAGCGACTGAGAGAGAGGAAGAGACGAGTGCGCGAGGACGTCAGAACGCTGAGCTCTGGTCGGATTGATTAGTGGGTAGGCCTAAAGCCAGGTACAGTCGGGGACAAAAGTCTCCAGGACACGCGAGCTGCGGCTGAAACGCATTGCCGTGCCATCTGCCGGCGGGTCGCCTGGTTTCGAGATCAGAGAAAAGCGCATGCGCGTCCTACTGCGCCTGCCAACATGTGCGCTTTCCCGCTCTTCTGTGGCGCGGCGCCTAACTCGGAATCGGGCGCGTGTATCACCTCGGAGATAGCGCTTACTGACATGGCACCTATGAAGCAAGAAGTCACGGCAGCCCAATTGAGCGATAAGCTGAATTGGTTATCAAGCAAGGTGTGCTGACACGGCAAATAGCGGCGCAAATGCCTCAAGTGGTATCTTGAGTTTCGGAATGTGTAGCAGACGCTCGTCAGCCGCCAGCGCTATCTCCGAGGCAGTACCACGCGCCCGATTCCGAGTAAAGCCTAGCCCACATGGCGCGTTTTTCAGCGCGTCTAGACGCGCGTCTCGGCTTGGCGCGCGCGCTAAGCAGGACGCGTGCGCCCAGTCAAACCACACGCAGCGCTACCGGGCAGCGCTTCGCGTCTGCGTTTGCGAAGCGTCTGCCCAACGTAGCCAGACGCGCTTAAGCAACAAAATCAAATTTTAAATAGAAATCGCGCGGTAAGTGATGGCTACATGCCGTAATATTTAGTTTTAGTAATAGTAAGCACTCATTTTTATTACAGCAATCGCAATGAAGCTCAATTTAACTAATTTTCATCCCTTTTAGTGCGTATACGCTTCATCCACGTTTTGATACGCCATTGGCATCACCATCGCCCGCGCCGAAACATTCACAGCTGGCCGCTGGCCGCTACAGAGGTTACGTTGTTGCGGTTGCTGCCGGTAGTATTAATTTTGTACCTTTGTCTCTCGGTGTCCTTGTATTCTTTACATTTGGCCTGCCAGAGTGCAGGACGCTTTTGTACTTCGCTAGGTCCTCTCTGTTCCGCTGAAGCAGCGTCAGCCTCTCCCGCGGAGCAGGGAGGATTCCCTGGACTTTTGTAAAGTATGGTAAACTGATATCCGCGGGCGGAAAGACGTAACTACCCATGTTTGCCCTGCTGCTAGCGTTGGCGGGGCCTAAAAGCCGTTTTTATTTAAGGCCGCGAGCGTAAAAATTTCGTAAACTCCGCGCGCGCGGGTGTGCGTGCGTGCGTGCGCGCGTGCGCTCTGCCTTGGAATGGCACAGGGCTGTTACCCGTTTTTGTATGTGCATCTTCCTGTTTTGAGTGTTTTTATTTATTTTCCTCTCCCATATCCCTTTCCATACTTGGCGGCGTGCTAGCAGGACCACCTGCGGGTCTCAACCTTTCTGCCTAGCTTCGCACGCTGCCGAGTGGGTATCGCAATATGTGCAAATAAAAAGTATTATTATTATTATTATTATTATTATTATTATTATCGCCTTTGTCGCGAGGTCCGTGGCGAAAACTACAGTTGTACAGTGGCGAAAACAGTGGAGACAATTCAAACGCTCCTTGCAACTAGTGGACACGGCCGTTCATTGGTTGTTGCCTTCTGGACGCAGCGCGAGACGCGACGCCTGGACGCAAAATATCTGGCTCCTCCAGATACGCCGGAATGCGCCTAAAAACGCTGCGTTTCGTCCCGGCGCCGGAAGTGACGTCAAAGCGCAGGCGCAGATGCGGAGAAAAACGCGCCATGTGGGCTAGCCTTTAGGCGCTGTGCCGCAGAAGAGCGGGAAAATATACATGTTTGCAGGCTGAGTAGGACGCGCATGCGCTTTTGTGTGATCTCGAAACCAGGCGACCCGCCGGCAGATGGCAGAGCAATGCGTTCCAGCCGCAGCTCGCACGTCCTGGAGACTTTTGTCCCCGACTGTAACTTGGTCTGCACTGCATGTGTCGAACACATTCTGATGCAAGAGCATAACGCCAGACGCATTCTAGCTCGTTCGACAAGTGCAATGAAGACAAAGGCAGCTAAATTTAGATCTACCCACTAATCATTCAAACGAAAGCTCGGCATTCTGATGTCCCCACGCTCTCTCATTTCCCCTTCTCTCTTAGTCTCCTGCCCAGTATTGTTACCTTCAATAACCGTTTATGTCGTCCAAGTTTGCCACGTTTACATAAATCCGACTTGAGTGCGTAGACTTTAATTATTCTCAGAATTAAGCCGATACGCCAGCATTCACCTTAAAGGGGCCCTGCAATCATATTTAAGCGTCAACCTTTTTTGCAGTGTTTACTTCTCTTCTGATTCGGGCAAGCCAGCGGGTACGGAAAGAGTAACCAAATATCAGTGCGTCATATTTTAACCGGACGACGCGGAAACCTCCTCCGCCTACGGGGGCGCCCCGCGGTACCGAAAGTGCACGAAATGTGACGTCTTTGGTCCTGGGCTTACTACTGGTGAGAGCAGCTAAAAGCTTCTTTTAGTCGAAATACAAAATATAAGTGGCAAGAACCGTCTCAATTATTTATGCAAGTAGTTTTTGTTCAGTATTTTAGATCAGAAAAGAAACAAATGCAGTTTATAAAGTCCGGAAGCCAGAAATGACCGGTCGACATACCCGCCACCAAGCGGTAAAAAAGGCGGCGCATACTAGAAACGAATAGTAGGATCAGGCTCCAACGAGTGGCTAGCGTAGAAAGGTCCCGGATGTATGCGGTGGCACTGCGGTCATTTACGGACTCGAGGATTTGACCGGTTCCGAGCTTTCGGCACAGGTTTGGCTTGCAGTTTGGCCGTTTCGTGGTATGGCAGCGCAAAGTGGCTCTTGTTCTGAACTGATCTTTACCGTGTGTTTGCTGTCGTTTGTGGCCAATGAAGTGTCATGCCGAATTAGTGTTTAATTGTGCAGCAAATGCAATGCGAGCCGCCCTGGCTGCCTGCTCTACAGCCTATCCAGAACATGCTTTTGTGGCACCCTCTCGAGCTGTCGACGCAGAGTGCGGCAGCCATGAGCGCTCGCTGCGCTCACTACCCCTTCTCTAGTTTACGGCCACTGAAGTGGCCAAAGACGTCACGAAGGAAGTTATTTTTTGCTTGTTTTTGTAATATTAATTTGCCTTATAACTTTTAAGATAAAGCGAAATTCGAGGGGAAAAAAAAGTTTCATTAAGTTACTATGTTTAGTGCGCTTAAGTTCGGTGCAAATTAAGAACCAGTAAAAAAGTCATTGCAAGGCCCCTTTAATGCTCAAGTCCTATGCTAAGATGGCACCATGTTGTGTCACATCTCAAAGTTAAACCAGCATTTCCAACTCAAGCCGAACATTGTAATCACATTTTCTGTCTGGTGTTCCGCATGCGGTGGCCTTTCTGATAGCATAAAGATCTTAACCACGGTCTTTGATGCTCTGCAAGAAGTTACAGGATGCAAGAAAGCGCTGATAGTTCTAAGCCTTGCCACTCTAGAACCGAGGGGAACAATACTGCACACGACATGGCGAGCAAGATCGTTTCCAACGGCTTTCAAGACACTACAGCTACTTCGATCATGGTTGGCCCACAAGGGACGAGAGGTTCCAGTACAAGCAGGAGCAGCACTGAGGTGGGAACTACTTTTTCTGCAGCACCAGCACTTTGAGCTCGCGACGCCATTCCTGCTTACAACTTACTCTAGGGGCTCCCTCCGATGCGTAAGGCCAGAGTGGGTGCCGCCCTCGCCGAGCAGCTCAGCTATTTGCGACTCCAGCGAACTATAGGGGCGCGCCGGTCAGGCAGTATGGCGAGCGAAAGGAGGTTGCTTTCGTCGTTCAGCACGCTGACCACCATAAATTCTTTCACTGCAGCGTAAGATCGGTGTTACATGTGAAAGCAAAGCGATTTTTCGACGGTAGAAACCTTCTAGTCAGTGCGTAGGAATGACACGGCGGAAGCATAACAATAATTACTGGAAGCAATGTTTGTTTCTATGCTGCCTACGTGAACCAAGCAGTGATAACAGACGACAGAGTGGAAACGACCTCCTCTCCTGAGCTTCTCGGTGTTGCCGCTACGCAGCGTTGATTTCGCTGGAGTCTCCAATATTCAGCTCATTTACAATGGCAAGAAAGGTTTTCGTTTCTTCTCGAGAGAAACTTACGGAGGGACACCCAGGATTGTGCCCACTTTTTTTCTGCTGCCAACAAGACAAGACTCACCGCCTCCATGTTCTCAGCTAGGCACATAGCCAGGATTTTGATTCGGGGGGGGGGGGGGGGGGGGGGGGGGGGGAGGAGATGTGCCCGGTTTTTGCTACCAAGTCTGCCAATACTGAGTTGGCGGCAAAAGGAAAAGGAATGCTATACTCTAGCTCTGCAATGCCTATACAGTTACTCTATATCTGGACTAAGCGCAGCGCTCGCGTTAAACCACAAAACTAAAAAAAAAAAAGATCGCAAGAGTGCAAAGACAGGAAAGGACCTTGAGACAAGTTGAAAAATGTGTCATCTCGGGATCATCCTTTTGTTAATTTTATTTCTTACGTTTTGTAACAAGTCGTCGCAGATTGTCACCGCGAAGCGGCTTGAATGGGTGGACCAGGTAGGTTAAAGGGATACTGAACCGAAATTTGGATTTCCCAAAGTAAGGCTGCAGAAGTGTTGAACCAGATGCTACGAACTCCAAAACATCCCTCGTACATCGACATCTCAAACGGATGGCCATACTTTTGCAAAAAGAAGGGCGCGATCAAGCGAGCCTCCGGGAGAATTTGAGAATGAGGAGAAGCGGCCTCGCTTCTCTCCTCCTCGCTTCGGTTCACCAGCTTGGCGGGACGTAGCGAGGAGAGAGAATGGGAATCGTGACGTGCCTTGTCTCGTCGGCCGGGTTCAATCGCGCACTTCTTTCCCAAAAAAATACGGCGATCCGTTAGATATATCGCCGTATGTGTGGTATTTTTTGGTTTGGCAACTTCCCACCTATCCGCCCGGCCTTGTTTAGTTAGCTCGAAATCTCGGTTCAGTATCCCTTTAACACGCGCCTTAGTGTTACGTTTGCGACATAGTGGTCGTCCCCCACTGCAGTGGCGTGGACAGGGAGGAGGCTTATGGGGCTTCAGCCCTCCCTCCCCTGGTCATAAAGATCCCAGCCTCCTCAGCCAGCCAGCCCCCCCCCCCCCCCCCCCCCCTCCTAAAAAAATCTACGCATGGCACCGTGAAAGTGGCAAGTTATTTTCTTCGACAAGGAAGGGCACATGGGGGTAAATTACCTTGGTGCAATTTTAGGGGTTTCTATGGTGCAGTATTTGCTTTAAAATGTCAGGGAAAAAAGTATATTTTGGCTTTTAAAAAGCTGCATCCAGTTAACATCTGCAACGATTTTTCGTGCAGCGAATTGCCCTATGACGAATCGGCCTATTCGACGAATGAACCGCCGACGAGTTGACCGTCGACGATTTGTCCTAGACCCTCACCACATCATCTCAGCTGCGATCTACAACGCAGGACGACATTGCATTCCTATAGGACAGGGGTCTCAAGCACGCGGCCCGCAGGCAACCGGCTACGCATTCCGGTTCCTGTGCGCTGGAAATGGCATGCGCCATAGTGATCTCATCACGCCGATTCATTTCTGCTCAAAAAGTAGCTCTGCTAT